>NC_092867.1:21571372-21649423 GCF_032062135.1 Pyxicephalus adspersus | reverse complement strand
AAAAAAAAAAAAACCCCAGTACAATTTTCTTTAACAGGGGAAAAAAATTATTTGTGTAAAGTTAACTATTGAAGCTAAGGGTCAGAAGCCTGAGATCTAACAGTTTTGACTTATTTTAACTCCCTGAATTCTGCTGATACGTATGCTGTCATTCTGCACCGTAGAGAGGTTTAGGTTTAAGCCACCATCAGTTTATTTGTTTGCTGTCCATTCAGGGCTCTTGATTTCCATATGACAGGTTCTCTTTAAAGGATAGACACTTATGTTTATCATTTATCTGACGATGGCAAAATGGGGTCTGGATATTTTTCAAATTTACACTTTTACAAATTTAACAATTTACCTGTTGTCATACCACTTCATAAAATGACGAACCCCTTTCACCTACACTGAATGCATTATTATAAGATTTTGGTAACAACAGCCTGAAAACTCCCCATATTGTTTGGACTTGATCCTCTTTGTGCTGGCTGCACTGGATCACCACAGACGTCCACAGGGCCATGTTGTTTTGACAAAGGCCCTATAGAAGTCTGTGAGAAACAACTATAAATGTAAGCTTCTTAGAAATAAATAGGAATTGTTTAGGGTTTTGTGCAAAGGATGCAGAATATATTCCTTCTTCATAAATCTGTAAATAATTTGTACAGATCAGTTTACCCATCTCTAGCTGTGACTAGCTTGACATTTGTAGACACTGATAAGCTTAAGCAGAAGCTGAGAATCACAAGAGAAAATACTGCAGGCTTTAGAAAAGAAAACACTTGAATCATCTCTTTCTGTTCTCACCTGGGTTCTTTGTCTTCCCACATTGCACTTTGTGCACTGAAAAGTAACAGCCTCTTCTACAGCATATCATTAAATTTAACCTATCATGTGCACTGGACTTGCAGAACTACAATTACTTTTGAAAAGCAGGCACATTTAAGTATCTACAAAGCCCCTTTATTATTCAGAAGATCTTCCGCTCTGATAATATTAATAATATTCATAAAGCAATGATAATAATAACAATAGGTAGAAGGACCCCTTCAAATCACTTTACCTGAGGTGCATGTTAATGGACCACACTACTTCCATTCTAATATTAGTATTAAATCTGCCATAGTAAGAATTGTTTGTCTGAAATCTTGATGATAGAAATCGTCATTCTTTGATGTATATACATCATACTAATTTAATCCCTATGATAATAATATATAGTCCCAGTTCTAATGCTGATCTATACAGGTTGACAATCGAAAATCTGGCCACCGATAATCCGGATCCTTTAGTTTTCCAGCATGAATTTCAGAGCGCATTTTCAATACAGGGACCATAATACACTGTTTGGCCACTTATGTTTTGATGGCGCTGTTCTCCAGAAACAGCTGGTAGGTCTTGCTTGCTACACTAAATACAAGTTGAGACATCCCTTGCTGCCTGCTCACCGGAACTGTGCCAGATGTCTGCGGTGCTGCGAGAGGAAGGATGGCCTGTGTGTGGAGGTGAGTCTAACCTTCAAAAATCTGGACTTTTCAAAAATCCGGAGGTTGCTGGATTTTTCAATGTCAACCTGTACACATATATATTTAAATTTCCAAATTCATGTGTTGTAGGCATATTTCTTTAAAACTCAGTTTTAACAATGGCAATCTAACTTGTGATTGTAACTAAACTCATAATCTTCCCCCCCTCACATTCCAATCTCTCCCTGACATATTCCTAACTGTTATTCATTCCTCCTCTCAGGCACGTTGTCTTGGCCTCACCTTTGATTCTGCACTCTCCTTTACCCCCCATATTCAGAACATTTCCAGGTCCTAACTCTTTCACCTATTCAACATCCCCAAAATCCAACCCTACCTGTCCCCAGAGACCACCAAACTCCTTGTAGACGCTCTTATCATCTCTCATCTGGACTACTGTAACCTCCTCCTCACTGGTATTCCACTAACCCGACTCTCTCCTCTACAATCTATTATGAATGTTGCAGCCAGACTCATCCATCCTTCCCACGTTCCTCTTCGCTGCATCTCCTTGTATTTCTTCATTTTACCTGAGAATTAAATTCAAGCCCCTGTGTTTTGCCTTCAAATCCCTCCACAGTTCTTGTCCCACCTTTCTGACCTGGTAGAAAAATACTCCCCTAGCCGCTCTCTCCGCTCCTCCAATGACCTACTAATGACTTCCTCACTCATAACCTCATCACACGCACGAATACAAGATTTTCTAGAGCTGCCCCGACTCTCTGGAATGGTCTTCCTCATCCTATTCTGCTTCCTACTTTTTGCTCATTTAAAAGAGCACTCATCATTTCAAACTTGCCTACCCATCTTTTTCTGTGTTTTTGAAACCCTCACTACTTCCCTCCACTACATATCTCCCCTCCTATTGTGTGTTTTTCTCCCATAACCTCTAGATTGTAAGTTCTTCGAGGCAGGGTCCTCTCCTTCCCCTGTGTCACTGTCCTGTATCTGTCTGTCATTTGCAACCCCTATCTCATGTACAGCGCTGCATAATATGATGGCGCTATATAAATCCTAAATAAACATTAAGCAATGCCCCTTACATCTTTTGGACTTGGTAAGTTGGACCGGGCATCTGTGTAACCTGGCAATGCCCGGTCGGCATCTGCGCCCCGGCGTGTGAACGTTGGGAATGCGGGGCCAGGTGAAGCAGATGCCAGCTGGTCATCTGCGAGCGTGTGGCTAGGAGGTGTGACCAGGCGGAAAGTACATTTAAAAATTCTTATTATATATAATTATTCATACCACCAGGGATGTTAAATACCCGCTGTCCGGAGACTGTATGAATAGTAGAACTTTGCCATTTGGCTTCTCCCTCCTCTAGGGCCTCTCTAGCCCCTGTTCTTCCACCATAGGAAAAGATGCTTGGCATTCCGACACATGCATGCCTGGTGGTGGCACGGAGAGGTATACAACATCCACAGGCTAGGGCAATAGCACACCCAGTAGCAGATATGTTCAGACTGCTTTGTGCTGACCCTGAAGCAATCAGAATGCACCGGAGAAAATGAGGATCAAGGAAACCATCAAATACTGATAGATAGTTCATTGACAACTTAGATTACCAAGAAATCTAGCCATGCTACCCTGTAAACATGATACATACTAGTAGAGAGGCTCTTGGCTGGTATAGAGACCAAAATTACTGTATAGGCAAATAGGTCATTGGGTGGTTGAAATGCCCCCCTATTGGCCATTTTTACCAAGACCATAACCTAAGTGGTCTTATGCGAATCCAGCCTTGGGTGTTGGAGTGTACAAGCTACATAAATAAGAGATAGCTTGTGTATGATACCTGCATATACTTCAAACCTTTTAGCTTTATTTGAGGACTGCAGGTCAACAAGATTAGAAACTGTGAAGATAAATTGCAAATATTGCTAATACTCATTGAGTAAATTGATTAATATCAGTTAAACTGTAGAATTTAGCTTCATATTGTTACAAAATAATTGTCCTAAATACTCTCTAGGTCAGTTTTATACAATGATCGGATTGCACCAACTTTCTTAGTCTTTCTGTTGATGTTCCATAGAAACTGACACATGAATTCCAATCACTTATTTCTTAATACTCCATGCATATTCTGCCTGATATAGACACCTGATTCGCCTCAGTGTTATAATAGGAGATAAAACAACTGGTAAAAGTAGTGAGCCAACCAAGTAAGCAGAAAATGGGATTTCCAGCAGACGTTACACTGTTTGGATATAGAATGCCCTCTATGTTATCAGGTTACAGAAGAAGGAACTTTTTACAGTTTCATTTTAACAGTATTTTACATTGAAATTGAAAGATAATTGTAATGACCTTAAACTACAAAAAAAAAATGCAATTTTATATAACATTATTGAAAAATCTAATATTAATGTTAGATCATTATTTTTAATATTCAGTTATTGAGCCTCTGACATACGAATATTTGTTGTAAATTCACCTGCTGGTGATAAACTTGATGCATCAATGCAGTTACACCACCATTGTCCAAACATGCAAGGACAGGCAGGGCTGTGTATACCGATAATTACTTTCCAAGAGGTGTGTCAGCCACTTATTTTCAGAATCCCAAGGGAACAAATTCCACAGATGGAATACAGTTTACACTTGTGTTTGTTTTTTACTTGTTTTCATAGAGTGAGAAAGATATTTTATTTTGTGAAAGGAAGTATTTTGTTACAAAATTTGGGAAATATACGTTACGTTATGTCCTTTTTTGGGATGAGCAAACAAATCCAATAAAGATTTGTCCCGGGCAGTTTATATCCATAAATGTGGCCTTATTTGTTTCTGAGCCTATGTTTCTTAATCAGGGTTGCTAGAGGTGAGCAATGAGCAGTTTGTGACGCCTAGGTCAGTTTAAGTGACACCAATGATCTTTTTGGCTGTAAGAGTGATATTCTTCCCCCAAACCAGCAGGGTAAGAGGCATTCTTCCCAATGACCAGCAAACTAATATACTGTGAGCTGTTGATATAGTATTTATTCCAGGGGTTCCATGAAGACCTGAATGTTATTTCAAGGTTTCCCCATGTTTAAAGGATTGAGAAACACTGCTTTGTACATTCCCCTCCCAAGACCAAAGCTACGGCAGATCAAGCCATGCATGACCAGGGTAGCTCGGACCTTCTAGCCCATCCATTGCCACCACCGTCATCATAACCTTCACCTCCCCCGACCCCCCACCTGCTGACCAACCACTTCCCCACCATTAAATACCCAAACGCAAATCTTGGATTTAAATTGCCTGGCAAACAGCCGTTTATTCAAACACCTTTAAATAAATTAACTATTCAAGTAATTAACAAACAAATATCCAATAATAAATAATTACATTCTACACTTTTGATAAGCATACATTAACATAACATAACACTTCATTATTATCATTATATTTATTATTAAACCAGGATTATATAATGCCAACATAATACATTGAATATAGCCTAATTACCAACAACCTAATTCCCCTTTTAGTAATATATAACAATTACAAAAATATCCATATTGTTATCAAACTCCTGATTATACACCCAAACAACCAGGCTGTAGGTCTCAGAAGGCAAAATCTGCACCTAACTGAAATTTAACTCTTCCAACATCTCCACTTTGGCCCCTAGCCACCCAGCACAGCCTCAGCAGCCATATTCATCCCTTGACCATAAAGGGGGAGACCCCACCAAAGAGGACCCCCCCCTGCAAAATTCCACGACTTTTCCAATGCACTGGATCATTGCCTTGCAAGACACCAACTGCTAAAACGAACCAAACTTTCAACTTATAACCATAGCAGTCCCTTTTAACTTGTCCTATTCCTAATCCCCTCCTACCCCACGCTCCATACTAGCACACCCCCTCTAGCATCACTACATTTTATTAACCCACTTAACACCCTAGGCTTAGCACCCTGTCATGTAGGCCCTGCGTCTTATTTCTTTACGGCCTCTCTTTATAGCTTACCAAGCCAACAGTAAATCATCACATGTTTGGAGAACATCAAAATAAACAGTCCAAACACCAGAAAACTACAATGAAAATATTCAGCTGCTGTCACTGGTTTGGAACAGCACACGTTGCAACTTTGGATCAACTTTGATAGAGGAAGAAGACCATGGCAAGCTATTTATATAGTAAAGCCCCCAATTGCATTTAATAGATGTTGACTCTACTACATAAAACAGTATATTTTTTTTGTCTAACCGTCTTTGCAAACAAAAAATTGGTGTTTATATTCCATTAAACCAGAATGACCAATATATGAGAAAAAAGAGTGTTGTGTTTTCATTATAACCCCAGTAAGCAGCATTAGCAAGTCAAACAGCATAACAAACCCATAGCAAGTAAATGGAAATAATGAGGTACATGTAGAGCAAAAATAAAGATGTAATAGAAAAAGTATCCATGCGTGCTTTTTGCTAAATAGAAATGGAAAACTGACACTGATTATCACGCAGTTTGTGATCATGTTACCATTGGATAAACTATACAGAAAATCAAATTAATTTTTAATTCACTGAAGTGTTAATGATGAGAGTATTTACTGCAGAAACAAGCTCCAAAGTAGTGATCTGGGATTTTATTTTTGCATCAGTCATATCAGATGATGTTTGAGAATTTTTAGGATGAATGATCTCATCTGCATTCACAAAGCACTTTCTCGTTGCTCTACAATGCACAAATTGTGTAGAAAACATATGATTGTTTTGTGCAACGTATGACAGCTTAGCATATGCATGTTCACTGCATCAAATAGATTCCACTGACCCCAAGCTTAAGGCTAGTTGCCCCTGTCCACTGCCCTATGCATCTCCCTCAAGCAATGGCAGCATCGTTGGCTGTTTGTAAATATTGCATTATGCATGGTCAGCTTTGAGTATGATCATATATGACAAGCAGCAGCCAGACCAATCCTGTGGTGACTGATGTATTATCAGTGCCATTTGTGACCTTGGGTCATCTTAACCACTCCAATTTTTGTACATTTCTGCTATAAGCTTGTTTAATAAGCAATATATTTTTATTTTCTAAATGTTGTACATTTTCTAAGCCAAAAGACATTACAAAACTAAATATACAACTCATTTGTTT
Organism: Pyxicephalus adspersus; assembly: GCF_032062135.1. Lineage (NCBI taxonomy): Eukaryota > Metazoa > Chordata > Amphibia > Anura > Pyxicephalidae > Pyxicephalus > Pyxicephalus adspersus. The sequence goes on along the minus strand of NC_092867.1, from coordinate 21,642,831 downwards.
TTTTTGTTATTTTTGTTTTTTTTTACTTTTTTCAGTGTCAGTTTCATTGAATAAGTGTTATTATGGATAAACATATATATAATTACTTAATGCTATAATTTATCCTAATTATAGTGACACTAAAACTGTGGTATTCTGCTGCAAAGAAAATGTAAAAAAATTGAAAATGTAAAAAAAAATGTTAGACTTGTTTTTTTTTTTTTTTTTTTTTTTTTTTTTTTTATGCTCACTGCCTACCGTCTTGTAGTATGGTATAATAAACTCAAAAGCTTTGCATCTAAATTTTAGGGATTTTTTTGTAGCTCAGCACAGAGAGAGTAACAGCTGACCTTTAAAGCCTGATTTATTAAAGCTCTCCAAGGCTGGAGAGGATACACTTTCATCAGTGAACCTGGGTAATCCAGCAAACCTGGGTCGTATCTTGTCCAGGATTGAAAACATTTGCTAACAAAAAGCAAATGGCTTTTAGGAAATCCATTCCAGGTTTGCTGATCACTCAGCTTTACTGATGAATAATTATGATGATGATGATGATGATGTGTATCCTCACCAGCCTTGGAGAGCTTTAATAAATTAGGCCCTTAGTGCCCATGGTAAACTTTTTAAATCAACCCTTGGAACAGGCTTCTCACTTAAATGACAATCTCAGATTCAGCACTAACAGGATCCTGTCCTAGAGTAACTTTCTTTGGAGTCCCTTGCTTTTTTGGCTTTTCCCACTAAGATCTTCAGTGGTTCATTATCAAGCTCTGGCCTAGCCAGGTCCCGGGTGCCACAGGGCTGACCTGCTCTGGCTCTAAAGCTTCTTTTAGTAAGGCAATGTGAGGGCCCCCTAATTCTATAGAGACCATTGGGGGGTAGACAGGCAGGAAGCACCCCGCTGCGTCCTTTGCTATAGGAAATTACAGCAGTCATCCCCAGTCAGTTGTTTAGTGATTCACCATGGTGTATCAATAAAAGATGTCAGGGACCACTGTACACACATTGGGATTTTGTCTAAGACCATCATGAAAGATTATCATAGCTTATCTGAGGTCAGGCTTTAGATAGCTCACAGCAGAAAAACTTATGTTATTTTCTAAACCAGTTCTACTCACCATAGGTAAACACAGAATATGTTATATGGGTGACAAATCAAAATGAAAAAATAAATGCCACTTTCGCTGTAAACTTTGAGGATGAATTCATCCTCTGTGCCTGCCCCTACAGAGGTATGTGAGGTCCATACAGTGGCTGCTTTCAAAGAAAGCAAACTATAAAACACGGCACACTATTTGTTTTGATGCATCTGGGATGTATGTAGCTGATTTCAAATGCAAATTTTTTTTTTTAAATCCACTGAAGTTCATTTAAACTCTAATGTCTAATTAGAAAAATCAAATTAGGAATAGGAATTAAAATTTCCCAAAAATAAAGCTGGATTTTACAATTTAATTGCAAAGCCTTCTATAATAATCATACGAATTGGGTTAATTTTGCCCATTTTGCTAATTTAATTTGCTGACCTTGCAAGTTAAATTTGCTACATGAAAATGAGTATCTGATAAGAATTTATTTTTGAGGCTAAAGTGGCCTGCCCATCTCTAATCATGGACCATTTTTATGTATTCGGGCATTGTAGTGACTACCCCCTCTTTCCACATGACATTCGTCAGTAGTTTTATTGCAAGATTAGTAATGATTCATTCTCCAAGGGGAAAACACACTTGTAAATTCATATTTTAACGAATCCATTGTTAAGTGCAGCTCCTTGGGTATTGTGTTAGAAACACATCAAAAACACACTTTTGTCTCTTTAATAATATCAGATGATAAATAAAATAGAAAATAGCATGTAAGCATAGATGAGGAGGAAAACAACAAGATTATACAGTAATTACATTTAGCAGAGTATACACAGTGTTTCATAAAGACAAGGATGTCAGGGAAATTGCACAGGAATAAATTGTACGAATAGAAAGGTGACATGAATATATATAATATATCCTGTACAATATATCCATCTGTTTGGGTTGTAGCAATGTATTGGCTGCTGCTTAGTGATATGACACCCAGATAATGGAAGTTGTATTTCCAGTACTGAATTCACTATTGTACCATATATCGTTTGAAATATACATTTATTGCGTCCAATGAGCCTGATATGTAGTAATTTATGAAAATCGTGATCTGTAAATGGCAAAAACACATTCACATGGAAAGCTTTGGAAATAATGTGGGCAAAAATTCACCCAACCTAGGAAATTGTAAGTTTGAATCAACTTTTTTTATATATTTGTATTGTTTTTATATTTTTGTGGGCAGTGTCCGCTTTATGGAGATTTACCTTCATTTGTCACATAGTAGAAAAGTGAGTCTAAATCCAAAACTTTTGGAGCTGCCATGAAAACAAGAGGTGAGGGCATAAATGTTTTGGTGACAATTGCTTAAGGTGAGAATGTCTCTCATTTAGGAGAGATTTTACTGGAAATGAAGACAGGTCTTTTAGGTAGGAAAGCACACAGCAAAAATTACTTAAAAGGGATTTTATCTTTTTTTAATCTACCCAAGACAAGAAAAGCTTGGAAAATGCATTACTTTATAAATAAAAAAGCTAGTTTAAAGCTTAAAGACAGCAGAAGTTGTTCATAGACTTTCTCTGCTTATAATTAAAACGTTGGACTGAGCAATCCAAACAGTACAGTAGGAGTACTGACTCATTCCCTTGTAGATATACCGTAAATTTCAGCTTATGCTATTGATCTCAGTAAACAGGATTTTTTTTTTAATCAGAATAAATGGATACGAATGTAAAGATATTAAGCCTGTGTTAGTACTAATTAGCCTTAACTTTTTTCCTTTTGTATTTTTATGAAGGCTGAATCCTCAAATGCAGACTCTGCCGCATGACAATCCTCTGGAAAGGGATTTCTCCCACATTGAAATGATACCCTACCATTTCCTGTTGAGTCTACAGGAAAGGAGGAGAAATCTCTTAAAGAGAAAGAGATGACAAAGCCCTTCCCTTACCACTATACAAAATGGAAAAAATGTGGCATTAGAAATACTTACCATAATTTGTAGAACTTACAGATTCTAAATAAAAAATGTGCCTTTATGTTTTTAAATTAAGTAATTTATTTTATTGATTTTTCTTTGCAGTAGGTCTATAGCATAAAGAGAAAAATTGGGATAGTCCAGTAAGGGTTATTTAAGTCCTGGAGGTAAAACGTTTGAATCCCGACTCTGGGCTGCTGTTCAATTTACCCATGCAGTGGGGTAACCTTCGCACACTGTGGGGCTAAATGCTCATTTGGCTTGAGGGCCTGTGAATAAATACAAATACCTACCTCAATCTCTGTGCTATCTCTGTGGAACAACTGGGGCGCCATATGGAAGCACTTACCAAATGTTTTTTATTATTATTATTATTAATAATACTAAACAGGATTTATATAGCGCCAACATTTTACACAGCGTCGTACATTAGATAGGGCTCATTGCCATCTGGCCGGTTGCTGTGGGCAATGGCATCACTGTTGATGCAGTTAAATTCTAAAAATGTCCCCCTGTGAATTTTTTGCAGATAAGAACGTTGATATTTGGAGGTTACAGTATGTGGCTATATTTGGTATTATTAACCTCAGCCTTCAACAGTTAAATATAATATGCCTGAATGAAATATAGCGAAAAAACATGCAGGTGTAATAAACAGGCAAATTTCACAATGAGAGCTTATGTCCGTTCTAGCAAGATAATTACAGATTAGGTATATAATCATAAATCATAAAGCCCATTTGCACCTGTCACAGGATATTATGTTAGCACATGAAAAGATAACTTATTAGTAATAATGCAAATATTGTTTAATGAGTACCTGCTAGCTTTTCATAATTAAAGTTTTAATAAAATGTCTAAATTAGTAAAGAGAAACTGAAATATCTAATGTGTGCAGGTTTTATGTATTCTTCTTTGTAAGAAAACATTTTACATGATTTTGTGATGATGATCATTTTGGAGTAACTGGGTAAATATGTGTAGTAACTGGGTAAATATGTGCATAGGCAATGTTATAAGTACCTGTTTGGAAATTTTATTTTGAAGAGTCTGTTTGGAAAAAAAATGATAGGGATGATAGGGCTAATTTCCTAAAAGGAAAGAGACAAAGAGATATTGGTATGATGATTACAAACATGTTTGCATTGTGGCTTTGATTTATAAAGATCTGGTACAGTATACACTCTTCTGCATGTTCACGTGTCTCATTTCAGTTTGCATTCGCAACATTCATATAGGGCTGATTTTTAGGCTTTATGCAGATTTATAGAGCTTGATTTAATAAAGCTTTCCAATGCTGGACAGGATACACTTTCACAAGTGAAGCTGGATGATCCAGCAAACCTGGAATGAATTTCCTAAGTCATTTTCTTTTTATTAGCAAATGTTTTCAACCCTGGACCAGATCCAATTCAGGGACCCTATTACTTAATTAAGTTCAGATATATGCAAATATTGAGTGTTCTATCAGGGTTTTTCTTCACACCGATTGTTTTCATTAATTTGTAATAAATCTAGAGATTTGATAAACATTTTAGCTAGCCTAGCACAACCTTCCTCCTCTCTCATGCGCATGTGGGCAGTTCTGACTCTGTGCTCCCAAGCTTTATCAGTTTTGCCCACCCCACTGGCCAATCAGGAAATAGCCTCTTAATCTTTCCTGGTTATTTAACTAGCTCAGACACAACACTCCCTATTTGAGCAATGTGGCTCCTCCAGTGCCAAGCCCCTAGCTCTGCTGAGCAGTTCCTGTACACTTCAGTGTTTTTTCAGTGTTTCCCCTGGCCAGCTCCATTGTTAACCCCTTGTTGTCCAGTCTATTGTTTCCCAGCCAATTCCCTTGTTCTGTTTCTCTCTGTTCCTGTTCTGTCTGTGGTTATTCCGGTGTCACCTGTGTCTTCTGTGTTCCCTGTGTCTTCAGTGGCCCCTGTGTCACTGATGTTTATTTCCTTGATCCCTGGAATTTAACCCCTGACCTGTGACCTGACCTCTCTTGCTTGCTGCTTGCCTTGTTTTTGGCCTTTCTTGACAATTTTTCTGCTTAGTGATTTGGTATTTGGTATTTGGTATCATCCTGCCCACCCTGGAGTGCCCAAGGACTGCAACCTGGCAGTAACCTGCAGGGCAAAATCCTCACCACTAGAGAGGCTCTGGAGAAGACCTGGGTACTGCTTGGACTCTGCGCATTGGCCCTTCTCAAGGCTCTCACCATTTCTGTGCAAGCCTTAGCGCCCCCTATTGTCCCTGTCTCCTCAAGTATGACACTGGGAGTGTCCCCTCCTTTCTCCTCTCTACATACATAACCTTTTAATTAGCAGACTATGGAATGAAATTTAATAATTGAGTGTCACTTGAATGACAGGTCTGAGTTTGCTGGGGCTGCTGACATGACATCCAGAATGGGGATGGGTGCCCAACAATCTCAGTGCCTATGTTTACACACGGGAGGCATTTACAGGTAAATATCATGCATGTAATACATTAAATTCACATATAATGTTATGGGAATATTTTTGTAGCGATAAATGGCTTAGCTACGTGGTTTTGATAACTACAAAATGCTCAGATGATGGAGTGTGTGGCGCTTAGCAAACCACATTTGTTAGCATGAAAAGAATTCTGATGAATTTGGCCTGATGTATTAAAGATTTGCAAGGCTGGGGATAATAGAATATCATTGGAGAACCTGAGTGGTCCTGCAAACCAGGAATGAATTTCTTAAAAATCATTTGGTACTAGTTGGCAAATGCTTTCAGTCCTAGACCAGATCCATTCTAGACTTGCTGGATGACCCAGGTTTTCCCATGATAGTCTTTCTCCAGCCTTGGAGAGCTTTCATAAATCAGTTATATTAGTATATTTTTATATTTATATCCGTGCTACATAACATCAATTCTTTTGTCATTCTACTGTATATGCAATAATATGCTTATTTTAATGCTTAGCGGTTTTCTTTTTTTGCTCAATTAGGTAAATTCATGGCTTCAGGCAACAGATTAATATTCTGAACATGTCATTTTAATATATTCAGGCCCATTTCATGTTACCACATGCAGATGTTAACGTTTGATATTTCACACTTGTAAAATGTGTTGCATAAGGGTAGTCCTTTAATTTACAAAATATGTTGTGATAACACATGGAAATTGAAGTAACGTTGAATCTGCTGTTTTTTTTTTTTTAATGAAACCCATCACAATGTACCTTGTGGTGCACTGTAGTCTGCTTGCAAGAGTTGTAAGTAGCATAAGTTCATAGTTCTAAACTTCAATTTTTGTATAAAATATGCAGGTCCCTGAAGAAGAGGAACACTGAACCCCAAAATGTGCTGGAACACTTTTATTGGAAAGCTAAATTAAAAATCATCAGATCATGTAGTAGAATGAAATTGGTGTTTTCTCACTTCAAAATAGCTTAGCCTATGTGCCAGAATGCATGGCATGGTGAGTGCCAATGGGCTACACTGTAATACAGTGGTGTTACCTTGCTACTTGCAGCCTGCTGATTGGATGATAAGGGTTCTAGGTCCTCACCCCTGCTCTCTTCTGTCATCCTATGTCACCATGGGGCAGAAACTGGTTGGCTTCAAATTCTGCTCCTTTACTCTTGGCTTCAACCTTTTTGAGAACCCTTGAAAAAAATCCAGGTCTTATAGAACCCCTTCCATAGTTACTATATTTACAGCTCTCAGTAAATTTGCATAGTGCTCATTGGGAAGAAATCCTTGTTTGCTGACCAATAAGAATAATGCCATCCTTACAGATAGCCGAAAAGATAATTGGTATGGCCTGAGAGGCCCAAATTGCTCAATGCTCATGGAACCCCTATCAACCTGGAACCCTGCTTCAGAAGAACTGCTCTATTCCATATCTGCTGTGCAGAGGATTGCTGAAGCCGACATTTAGAAAGATTTAAGTCTCTGTACTAGCTGTATCTACAGATACATTTACATATATTTAAATTAATACACAGCTGTATTAAATTGGGTTTTTATATTTTCCTGGCATTCAAGATTAAGATATATGAAGCTCATTATGTTCAGTTGGAACTATGCAAATGTTCTTGCTGCCATGTAGCCACAATAGATAGCAATCATCTACAATGGTCTATCAAACCTTTGAGCGGATGCAGCATTCATGTCCATAGACCTTCAATGTCAGTAAGAAAAAAAAAGCTTTCACATTTCCCATTGGACCCAGTGATTAAAGGAACAACATAAGTACTCAATTATATTTACAAAGTTGATGATTCTGCCTCCTTGCTTTACAATATCAAATTTACCAGGAAGGCTTTAAGCATTGGAGCTGATTGGACAAGCACATAAAGGAAGGATATATAGGATGAGTGCAAACTGTATGTATAAAAAATCAATAAATATGATAATCAGACCTTGAAAGAACACAGCACGGGGAAGATTACCGTCCCTGCACATTAGAACTGTTGTTGTTTAGCATAATACATAATCGCTTAAGCAAAAAAGAGCTTCTCCGAAACAACTTTTACAACTGCTCCCCCGTAGCTAAAGCCATTTATTTTATTTTTTTTACTGCTTTCTTTATGTTCATCCAATATTTTAGCGTTCAACAAATTGTTATAGTTTTGAAAATGGAACAAGGTCCAAGTTCAAGTTTTTACTTACACTGTGCCATTTATTACTGTTTTTTTCTTGCTCGTCCTAAGGCCGAAAGAAGATAGCTTTGGGCTGACAGCATAAATTACATTTAATAACTGAGCATCTTTCAAGCCTGCAAGAGACTCTCGCCACTCTTCTAGATCTTATTAAGAATTCCTTTCAAATCCGCTTTGTCCATATTAACACAGTGTATCATCTCTGTACAGCCAGTTTTCTTGTAATACGCTTTAATTTTTGAAGGATGCAGCATGAAATATTATTTGGCAGTAAATAGATTATTTAACCTTTTGGCTACCTTTATAACTGCCTGTGGGTCGACTTTCACAATTAAAGGGGAACAGTGATAGAGAATTAAACTCTTAAATTTATAGAAAAAAATGCTGACAGTAGGATTTCATTTTTTTGAAGACAAAAAAGAATGGGTAAGTTTCTTTTGCCTGCTTCCACAGCTGAGTAATTGCACTATATGTGCCTGGTCTTATTAACTCCAGCGTGTTATTGCATTGCCATTCATTGGCATCTTTTAGACTTGTGGTTAGTTATATATCGTCTTAAATAAACCTTTTGTAAATGAAAAAATGTGCAGTTAGAATCTCCCCACCTCCACTATTCAATTCCATGCATTTTGTTAGTGTTAGCTGCAGTATTAGACAACCCCTTTGTTGTGCAGTTGAGATGAAAGTGTGGTGAAAAGCAAACACACAGCTTTTAAGAATTATGCCTTAATCCACCGTCACTCCAGTCGCATACAGAAAATGATTGCCAGCCAATACTATTCAGTTGAATAGGAGCAGCTGGGAGTGAGTTTGAGCATTCCTTATAACATTCCAGTGATCTGCAAGTCTGAAGTGACCCAAAGGCAAAGCAGTGCACCATAACACATGGTAAGGCACTTTCAGGGGCAGACATAGGGAGGTTCAACGTGTGCCACTGCACAAGGGCATCAGACCTTCCTCAGCCAATAGGGCTCCAAATCAGTTCAGCGGTGGTGGATAGGAGGCCAAGTCAGTTCAGCAGAGGTGTGCACCGCCTTGAAAAATAATGCTCAATATTTGGGTTTTTTGTCTGGTATTGTGTTACCATCATTGTGTTGCCTTGAAGTAATGCATGTTACCCTGTGACACGTGTTGGCGTATAAGCATTAACACAACACACAAGAATGAAAAAGTGTTATTGGACCCTTCAGTTTTTTTTTTATACCTTAGGACTAGATAATTGCACTTGTTGACTTATGTAAAGACAAGGAGGTTTCACTTATTTAAATCATACTGTGGGTTAGTTATCATTCTATTATGAATATTGTTTTCTTATATAACTGTATGGAAATATAACTTAGAAATGTTTAAATGCACGGTGATAACTAAAGTATACATCCTTTACAAATGAAAAGAACATGTGAAAATCATTTTAACGGCACTTTCATTTGTCTAAAGTACTCCAAGCATCATTACTTTCTGTATTTCTCTGGCGGAGTCACTCTTGTCCATATGTCTGAACATTGCGAGATCCTCTTTAGTGTCATTAGTGTTTGCAGGCTTCAGGAATATAATTGAATTTCTTTTAATGGACATATGGAACAGGTTGTCTCTCACTAAAACCTTGGCCTAGCTCAGATCTGATCATTTGGTTGATGACTTTTCTGACCAGAGCCTGTTTGGGTATTGCTGTTTTTATTTGGGAATTCTAAATGCATGTCAGAAAGTTCTGAAAATTTAACTTTGTAATATTTATATATCTCGATTTATTGTATAGAATATAATTGTAGCAATTGTAAAGATATACAGCACAGTCCTAGTCTGAAGTTCTTTTTATTGTGAGCAGCAATTATAGGTAGTCATTTACATGCATGAAACACCACTAAACAGTATGTTCATCATCAGACTACGTCCAATTACTGCTTGAAGCTGATTTTTGTAAAATGTGCCTCACAGCTTAATTCTGCAGAGGATATATTGCCCTAAAATGTAAACGGACCTGCAGAATGAGAGTGTAAATACTTCTCCTGCTGTCTGTACTGCTGACTACCGATCTGCTGATAAAGAATAGTTCACCAAAGCCAGCTAAAGTTTTACCAGTAGCCGTACGCAGGCTGTTCAGGTATCTAAGGGGGACCACTAGGGAGGAGACTTGGCCGCCCAGTATGGCTTCTTGGTGCTGGATGAGAAGCAGCAACTGAAAGAGCAGTCTGATGAGTTGGAACTGTAGTAAGAGATCATATGGCAAGAGCAGGAGCAGCTCAAGGTGGTGAGAGACAGTGAAACACTACAAAGAGCTGGTACAATTCTACCATATACCACACCAGGCACACTACACAGAGTTGGTACCATACTACCATATACCACACCAGGCACACTACAGAGAGAGAGTTAGTACCATACTACCATATACCACACCAGGCACATTACAGAGAGTTGGAACCATAATACCACATACTACAGCAGGCACAGTACAGAAAGTTGAAACTACCATATACCACACCAGACACACTACCGAGAGCTGGCACCATATTGCCATATATTACACCAGGCGTATTATAGAGAGCTGGCATTATAATTCCATATACCACACCAGGCATGCTACACTGAGTTGGCACCATACTGCTCTATAAAACGCCAGGCACACTATAGTGAGATTATTATTAATAAACAGGATTTATATAGCGCCAACATATTACGCAGCGCTGTACATTAAATAGGGATGGCACCATATTGTTAAATATTACACCAGGCACACTAAAGAGAGTTGGCCCCATACTACCATATACCACAACAAGTGTATTACAGAGTGCTGGCACCATACTACACTAGGCACGCTACAGTGAATTGGCCCTTTACTTCGCTAAAGCATGCCAGGCACACTACAGAGACCTGGCAACATATTGCATATACAACACCAGGTGCACTACAGAGGGCTGTCATCATTCTGCCATATACCACACCAGGCACACTACAGAAAGTTGGCTCCAAACTACCATATACCACACCAGACACACTACTGAGAGCTGGCACCATAATGCCATATACCACACCAGGCATGCTACACTGAGTTGGCACCATACTGCCCTATAGAACGCCAGGCACACTACAGTGAGCTGGCACCATATTGCATATACAACACCAGGCGCATTACAGAGGGCTGTCATCGTTCTGCCATATACCACACCAGTCACACTGCAGAAAGCTGGCATCATACTGCCATATACTACACCTGGCATATTACAGCGAGATGTAATCCTAATACCATATGCTACAATAAGGACTCTGCAAAGATCTGGCATCCTACTACCGCATACCCCACCAGAAGAACTGCAGATAACTGGGGCACTCTTATATATTTTTTTAATAGCTCAAATAGCTTTTTAGGTTAATTTTTTGAATAAAGAGCGATTCATTTTTTCACTTTAGTTAGAACAAAACACGGAAGGTCTGCAGGAACACAGGGTATATGTATGATATATACATGATATGGAATAGAAGAACGAGTGTTTCCATCAGTACGCCTATCACTAATTGAAGCTGTGTCCTTGTCAGTGTGTGTTTGATCTCCATTTCATGGTCCTGTTATGTTGTCAAGTCATTACCCAGGTACCCTTTGTTACTCAGCTGATAAGTAAAACTCTTCAGCTTCTACTCCTTTTAAATTAGGCAAAGCCTACCTATCCGGTGTTTCAAAAAACTAAAGCTACTTTTTGTAATATGAAATTTAAAACTGTAATGCAGAACACAGAAAGTAATAAATATCACTTGGTATTTGTGCAATATTTTCTTTTCTATAAAGCTGCTTTTTAGCACACGCTGAGTCTAATCAGTAAATCTTACATTCCTGAGCTGTTCTCTAGTTGGCACAGCAGTTGTCGGGAACCAAAAGCAAGATAACCACTGAATGTTAAGCCATCTTCGATTCCTGCTTTTTATGGAAACCCCTTCTTTCTTAGCCTTAGCCAACCTGTGCTGAACGGTCAATGTGCAGTTTGCTATAATACAGTTTATTTTTAGCAATACATGAATTACTTGAGAGGTGTGGGCAAGGAGCCCATGCAAGTTTACTGGGTAAGGCAGTGTAAAGAGCAGTAGAGGTTTGCCAAGTTCTGTAAGCCATAGCATGCAATTAGAATTCATTGCTCGCTGATCTGGCTGAAAAAAAAAAATGAAGCCTGGTTGCTAGCAGCTTCTGTGATGGAGAGCCATCATGGCAGTTCATGCTGCCTTATTGAAAAACCCAATAAAGTAGCAACAGAAATCAATAATCTGGAATGACCAATCAAAAATGATACATTAGCAGTCTGGGAAAGAAAAAAAGAACAAAAACAAAATTACTGTTTATTTCAAAAGTGAACCCAGCTACAGTGTGTTGAGTGAAGGTTCTGATCTCCCTCCATAGGTTGACCTTATTATGTTTATTTCCTTTGCAAAATGTACTTATGGGTGTACACCTATTATAAATGTACTTTTTATGGGTATTTCATTCTCAAATGATTATGTGAACATACCTTTGCATTATGTAATAAGCTAAGTATGCACTTTTATTCCTATAATCAATCAATCAATCCTAATACTAATGATTTCTTTGTAGTATTAGGACCCATTCACACCTATGCATGCATTTTACCCATGTAGGTTAAAGCTCATTATTTCAAGCTTTGTTACACATTGCTTTAATTTAAATTGACTGTTATCACTTCACAATGCAAAAAGTAATGCAGTAGGAAAGACTTACACCTAGGTCTTCATATATCCCCATTTGTGAGATTTATCCTTTATGAATAATTGACAAAAGACACACAGAACAGAAAGTGAATGGGAATGGAAAGTACAGACAGCCATAAGAACCCTCTTTTAGAAAATCTCCTTTATATTTACAAAAGATAATACACAAGTACACAACCATTAGTAGGATAAACAAGGTAGTAAGAGTCCACAATATAGCCCTCACAAACCTGCAACTGCATTTCAATACTTTATTCACCCAGTACCAGCACAGAGGAGAGGCCACCTAAAATGACCACAGTTAAAATTTGAAGGGATACCCAGGAGTCACCAGACTTTAGACACAGAACCCACATGTGTTGCAGCCACTAATGTATTTTAAGTCACAAGTAGTCAACAGTAAAAGTATCTAGAGTTTACAATATGGCTCTTGCAAACCCTCCAATTCAAGATCAATGGTCCACTCTCTTAGTACTGGCACAGGAGGAGAGGGGTTCAAATTTGGAAGTAGCCTGCAGGGTCCTATGGCCAAAGTCACAAGGGATGCCCAGGAGCCACTAGATCAGACACAGAACCCACATGTGCTACAGCCACCAATACATTTTAGGGTTTCTAGTAGTCAATAATCTTTTTTGTTTTTCCGTTGCTGACCCTTGCCTGTTTCCTGACATTTCGTACTCAGGACTGACCTCTGCCTTTGACCCCTGACCCGAGTTTGTGCCTATTCCTTTGTATCTTATTTGGTGGACTGATCTCGTGTCTTTGACTTTGGCTTGTTTGCTGGATTGCCTGGTAGTTCTTGTACTGTTTATCTGTGGGTCCCTGGTTAGCTGCTGGTCCATCCCCAGACACCATCCTCCGCGCACTGGGGGGAACCAAGTGCTAGAAGACGCAACCAGTCTCCCGAGGCTGAGGGGGTGCTCCTGTAGGTGAAGACTGCAGTGTTAGATTGGGGGACTGGTTTCTATTGAATACTGGTGCTGATCAGGGCCTTACAATGGCTCTCAAAAACCCTCCAACTTAAGATCAATGCTCTGTTCTCCTGGTATTGGCATAGAGGGGAGGTGTTCAAAATTGGAGTTAGCCTGGAATATCCTATGGCCAAAAAATCCAATGGATGCACAGGGGCCACCAGACTTAAAGCCCAGATTATACATGCGTTGGTGCCATTTATGAGTTTTGGGGCTCTGCCTCAAACAGTCAGTTATAAAACCAGAACTAATGTTGACATCACTTCCATTTTTCCTCCATCTGCCAAGGTGATCTGCACTCCTTAAGTTCTGAAGTAAAGAGAAATCTCCTTACAGTAGACATGGGCAGCATTTAGTAAAATAGAAGGATAACCCTCTCTCCATTAATAAATAAGGGTTAACAGGAGCTTCTGGCTTTAATACACCTTTAATTTTACATTCAGCTTGCATGATATGCCAGTGTGGAGGATGTTAAGGGACTGACGTCAGTAGAGTGTTGAGGCACAGCTGCTATATAGCTCTGCCTGAATGTTAGTCCACATGATACTTTGGCAGAGACTATGGTATTGTGTTGTTTTGGCCCCTTCCTTAACGTCTCATGATATTATGGAGGCTGAATGTTAAGATAACTGGGAATTCATTTTCCACTACAAGGTTCAGTAAACAATAATATTATGCGGAAGTACTCATGTTTTATTCCTTGGGTTAGGTTAAAAAACCAAGAGACAAGTATTTATACAGACCTATTTGTGAATACACTACTTTAAGGAGTTAACTATACACACATAATTAGGGCTTTTGAGTTAAATAAAGATCCCCCACCACCGAAAGCATTCATAATTGCTCTAAAACAAAATACTTGGTGCATATGACTTTTTACTTTGATTGGCTCCAGCGGCTTGATGAAGAAGGGGATGCCAACCATGGGATTTTGTTGCTGGCTTAGACAGTTAACAGTTTACATATACCTAGAGGCATCCTGTCATCCCAAGAGGGGGTAAAATTAGCTTATTGCTAGGGTCCTTCTGCTACTTTGGCCACATTTAGAGTCACATCATCTGTACAGCACTTCACTTACCAGAATAAACATAGCTACTTCTCCCTTAACATCCCTAATTGGCTGCAGATAATAGAAAGGCGATCACGCTGCAACATGCTTTCCCTAGCCTTTCATACCAGCCGCACCCACATGGGATATCATTTTGGCAAAAATGCCGCACATACATAGATATCTATACACACACACACGTGTATAATGCTTTATTGCATTCTTAACTGCTCTATTGCTGGTGTCGCATAATTCTTTCAAATCAGATATGAGCAGTTGGATGCAAGGCTGCAATCTTTCTTATTCAAGAATACCTGCAGGTAGAAAAAATTGAAAGAATGTCTAATGTTCATCTATTTTAATTTAGATTTTTCAATCACATTTTTCCTATCATGCCTACAGAAGGGTGAAAGAGAGGACAAAAAAAGTTTTATTACACTTGCAGCTGTTCAACCATAATTAAATTATAAAGTCATCCTGAGACTCTAAAAACCAGGACAGGAAAAAGTCTGTAAGTGCTGATTATTAAAGTCCAATGTACAGTGACACAAAATGTGATGTGTCAAAGTATTGATATAAGTAACTGCCTTTACTGAAACTCTAGGAAGGATCATGTGATGGGTAACAGTGGCTCAGTAATCGTTTAAAGTCGATTTTCTGTAACCTTGTGGTGAGGACAGTTTCCCTTCCCCCCTCTTTCTCCAATGGTAAAAGGGTCCTAAATGCTGCAGAGTGTGGAGCCATAAAGTTGTAGCACAAGGGCCTTCAGAAATACCCATTCAGCCTATATACAGATGAGCAGAAAGCTGGCAAAATGGAGCTGTCAGTAATTCTGAATGAGACTACAATTAGGCTGGTATTTGTATGGCCAGTGTCATACTTACCGGCCCCTGCTCCTCTAGAATCTTTGATGTGCAGTGCAGTGCAGTGAGGACTATACACCACAAAAGTGATTTTTCCAACAATGTAGGAATCTCTGTTAAGTTCTATAAAAAGATCTAATTCATTTGATTCAGTGGTGGATCCATAAATAGGGATTCTTTTGTGCATGCTGAAAAAGAAGAGCCTAGCCAGGAGATGTGTGTGCAGCACATAATAGAAGTAAAGATGTTGGATGAGCAGAGACAGATAAGGCTTGTGAATTGTTGGAGGTTGAGGGGTTAATTTTAAAGGTTTGCTGTGATTACAACATTTAAAATATATGTAGATATTTAACAAACAGTACATTGGCTTTAAAACAAACTCTTGCTGACCTCTGTAGTTGCAGGCACTATAGAGTAATTCATTCCTAACGTCACACAGGATGATATTGTCCAATCAGTTCAGTTCATACTGATAACTGATCCCAACAGTAGATTTCTTCCAGCCTAATTTTTCATAAGAGACATTGGGTAGATCATTCCCCCCGCTGTACCCCTTTTTACATTTTTACATTGATGCCGGTCTGTATAATTTTCAAACCTAGCTGGTAACTGGTCACTGGTGAGTTAGAAGAGAACCTGGCGTGATTACAATCATGTGTGGGTAAGTATGTTCTAATCAGGAGCAGCTACACATTTTCTTTGTATACAGTGATCTGAGCTTCTGCAGTAAACACTACTGTTGTGAATGAATTACTCCACAGTTCCAGCAGCAATGGAGTTAAGTGAGAGCGTGTTGTAAAGTTAATTTACTGTTTATGCTATTACATTTTTCTTGAACATAGAGTAGGCATGCAATGTTCCTAATTCAATGTCTTGTTTTGCCAAAGACATAAATAATTGTAGCAAACTCCTAGGGTAACATCCATGAATCATGCCCTTATTACTTCTAATAGGAAAATAGAAATAATAGTAGATTAAGGCTCCTTGTTTCTGCTCCTGGTGATTTTAGTGTTATTGATTATCAATACCCACATGAAAATGTAGGAAGTAACAAATCAGGGCATGGTTTTTCCAGAGGCATTTGTTGTGCACTAAGTGTAGTTAATGGTCATGTTTGCAGCCACAGAAAACATTATTTTCAGCCATTGAAATAATGGCATTGATTGGCACAGCAAAGACAAGGGAGTGCCAGCTGCTCTTAAGCATTTATATAAGCCTGATTGATGCTGATTAGAGATCAGCCATAAGCATGTTAAATGATGCTCTGAATTGGGGGAAATGTAGAGCACAACACGCAATTCCTTATTTACTTCCCCTATGAGGAAGGCATAAAGAATAGTACTGATTATAATCATCAACCAAACACCTTCACTACCTAACCAAGAAAACAAGATAATCTCAAATAAATGTACTTAATGGCAGCCACTATATAAAATGGACAACTTTTCTGTAGATAAAAGCAGGAATATATGATGGGATCTATATAATTCTAATTCAGCTGTGGTTGTTGCAGCCATGCATTAAAGACAAATGATCTTTTATCAGTTTTACCAACAACTTGGATTTCTTTCTATAGGTTTTGTTTTTATTATTTAATTAAGTTTTCTTCTAAAAGTCTCAGAATGGCTACATTGCCAGAAATAAAATGATTATTTTTAAAGCAGACCTAACAATTTACAGATGATGTGAGCAGCCATTAGTATTACTATTAGGATTTGCCTGCTGATCTTTTATGTTTGGTCGTCTCAGACACACCTGAAACAATCATGCAGACCGTGAGCGGAACACCTGAGCTAATAATTAGGAAGTTATCAAAGGCAGGCAAGCCAGACTTTTCAGAACCAGAAATCAGAATGACAATTTACATGGTTTCTCTGTGAAAGGTCCGCAAACATATAATAATTATAGTCCTTCAATGGGAATTAGTCACTTTGTTGATTGAAGGAGAATCTCTTAGTCATTGGTTTTGGTGTGTTTGTCTGCCGCCTTATTGAATCATTGGAACCCTTGAATAAATACCTGGTCCTTCTGAGGAGCATGTGAATCAAATCCCCAGGATAGACTATGAAAGGGGGAAAGAAGTGATCGACCCTGTGCAGGCCCATTTTTTGCAGTGAAACACCCCAGCAGCCATTCATCCTCAGGTTATATGGACAAAGCAATCATTTATTTGCTATGTGTATCAAAATGACTTCAGCAACTATAGCCCTCTCTAATGCATAAAAGAACTGTCCTTATCCCCTTTCATCCCTGGCACTGTAGATATGTCCTGACCTTACCTTCTATAATGTATAGCATATCTACACCCAACCCAAAATTCCTAGACCCACTCTTGTTTGTGCAAAAATTGGATTCCTGGTTCTGATGGTGGAAAGGCAATGGAACATTTCAGTGGCTGGGGATGGAGGTGGGTTAGTTGCTCTGCAGGAGTCTGTGATCTGTATATTTTTTCAGGGTCAGTGATACTAAAGATGCTAAAGTCCAAAGATCAGAACCACTAAGCATTTTTAGCAATTGGATGATACATATTTCACAATTTATTGCATGAATCATCAGAGACAGATTCACTGTATTACTCAGTTATAGCTCAAACTTGTTTTCTTGTATTGGATAGAATGAGAAAAGGTTATATCCCTTTGGTTTCCCATTGCTGCCTGCTTTAAAAAAAGTTAGGAGTTGGGATAGAACCTCTGCCAGGCTTCTATTAGTGCCTTCCTGTTACTTTGACCCTGGTTTCCTTACATCATGTCCTGCGGACACAGGAATAGAATTCAAAAGCAAATCTCACCAGTGTGTTCAATGACAGTGAATCAAACCCAGTAGAAATTGTAACTCTAATTGTGCAATGTTTGATGAATGCAAAAAAATACAAAAAAACCTACTGTTGCGGTGTTATCTCAAGCAGTGTTATCATCCATGCCTAAAATATCTTTGTGAAATACAGACCCCATCACCATGTACATGAAGCAAGGGAGAAATATTCAGTAATTGAAATCAGTAGCAAACAGAGTAGGGTGACAACATGCCCATTCCCTGGTATAGTAGTGTTGTCTCTTAGGATAAGTGTGTCACTGGCAGGAGCACCAGTTAAACATAAAAGAAAAATAATACATTTTGTTCCTTGGTATAGATGAAATTCCACGAAAGGAAACACATACAGGGCCCATGCCCTTTTACACTTAATGTATTCATCATTATATGTTCTGCGTCTGATTTTTCAAATATTAACCAAGCAGACTTTTCCTTCCATTTGCATAAGTAAACTATAGTTGGAATCTGATTTGATACTATAACATGATACAGCCGATTCTAATTTTAGAGACTTTGATAAATAATGCCGGTGCTAGTACAGACATTTAAGCTATGAAACAGTAAACCTTTTTGCTGTTCTGTTGACACAAAAGAACTACTCGGAGCTGATGATTGCAGATTAGTACCAGAGCCAGTGTATGGCAATAACAAAAAGTTGCCTGTGTTTGACTGATCAAAAGACTAACACGCTCTGATGAATGTTGAAAATTGTTGAAGTAGATCTCGAAATGAATGGAACATTTGGCAGACTTTGTGCAAAAGTACGCTCAGCTGCTGAAGATTAGGCTGAAAATTCTCAACTTGTTTTTATTATGGTCTCTCTTTACTTCTCACCTCCCTTGTTGACTATGTCCACAGCTCATAGGTAACTACCACCAAATAAATAGTTTCACTACCAGAGTCCCAGAAACATGGGGAATTTATCCATTTAACCTGAAAGGGGGTAAGAAAATTTAGAAGAGTTTCCTTTTAATAATTACTCTTGGTCTTTTTTTGAAGAAGTGACATTTTGTAAAAAATTGAGGTTTTCCAGGGTAGTGAAAGTAGATCTTAGGCGATCAGAGAGGAAGTTTGAGTTCTGCCTAAAAGCACGTCAAGAGGGAGAAATTTTGGTTCCTGGACAGTGGCAACAGTGGCCCTAAGTAAAGAACATCTGATTATCCTCTGTTCTAAACACGTTATATGCATATATCTTCTCTCATCTTCCCTATTATATACAGAATCCTAATGAAGAATCCCATAAAATAAAAGGGGGGGAGGGGGGCAGCGACAAGGAAGTTTGGTTGTCTGATGGACTGGCATCGATGGTAGAGCAAGAGATGACCTGACCACTCTGAAGACCTGGTTGGCTGATTGAGAACACAGCTGGAGAAAGCTGGTTGGCTGCTGGGAGCACCTATTGGGGGAGCTCCTGTTTACATACCTATAACTAACTCCTAGATAAGTTGCTTGGTCCTTAAATAAAGTAATAACATTTTTGTAAAGCTGTATCATGGCAGTTATTCTGTATGTATTTTGGACAATGCTGATATTGCTCATGTGAAACCTCTATGTCTTAAAGACCTATCCTGGAGGGTTTTATTGTTACATATTACATCTTCTCCTGGGATCCGGATGGATCTCCCACAAATGTACAACACAGTGTTTGATGTTTAACCTTTATATTTTTGATTGATGAATGCTATATAGGTCATTATACAGAAGGTATAGTTTGAAAAATGTCTAATGAATACTGTTTTCTGTTAAAGGGGCCTTAGTGGTCACCTGAAACAAATTGACAGGGAGTTTCTTGCAATAGATGAAGATAGGTGCATAGCTCTCCAGTGGCCCATGTATCCCAAATTTGGTTCAATCCAGAGATGCAGTATCTACCAGATTCTTCAGCACTAAACACTTGTAGGAGTGTCTGGTGCTTGTATCCCCAGTATAAGGGTTCCTTTCTACAACCACTATGTCATTGCTGTGCCTTGCAGGTGTTTGGGTTGTGTATAGGAGGACACACAGATATCTCCGCATGAAAGGGTCAAGGGTATTTAGAGCCCCCCCCACCCCCCACCCACAACCCCTTTATATACCTCTGACTCCTGCAAGTTGCATGTTACATACACCTGACCCCTGCACTAAATTCTTTACAAACACCTAACCCCTGCACTCTGTATGTTACATAAACCTGACCCCAGCATACTGTATACACTTTAAATTACTCCTAACCCTAGCACCCTGTGTGTTATACTTGGATTTTTCACAATACACCTGATCTCCCTGCATCCTGTATTTTACACTGCACCATTTATGTGACATGTAATCCTGGCATCCTATATGTTACACCTGACCCTTATACCCTTTATGTTACAGCTGACTCGAGCTTCCTGCATGTTAGTGGTATGGCTCACCAAATAATTTTTCAACAACATGTCATTTAATAGCCTTAATAATGAAAACTATTTATATTTACTTATAATACAGTGATACTGCGGCTAACCAAGATAATTTGTTCCGGAATCACATTTGTTAGCAGAAATCTTTGTTAGCCAAAACGTGATTTCACATTTAATTTAATTTAATTAGTTCTGAATTCTGCCCACAATTTAAAGATACATTTTATAAAAAATAGTAAAAAGCACAATATAAAAGGTCATAAACTCACCAAAGGCTGAGGTGGACAGCTTCCCAATTGGAACAGTCTCAACATATTATTAGGCAGCGTGGTGTCAGTTACTGTATAAAATCCTCACTGCGAGTTAATCACAAACAAAGCAAAAAAAAAAAGCAAAAATAAAATTAATGGAGCCTGGACATTCATTAACTTATGGAGCAAGCTGTGCTTTGATATGCAAAAAGAAACAAGTGCAGGGTTTGTCTTGGTCATTAAAGAGTTACAAGAGGTTGCAGAAAAGTTCACCCCACTAAGATCACTTACAACCTCAGCTGTGTTTAGCAATAGATTTCCTCTATAAGTCATGCAAACTGATCCCCTCCCCCATCAAGCCCCCGTCCTGCACACAAGCAGCAGGGAAGCCCTATTTGTATGTAAAGCGATGTCTCTCTCTTACTTTCTGATACAGTATACAGGAAGTACTGTAAATTCGTCATTCTGTATGTTATCAGGCGTCTTACTTCCTGCTTTTTTTTTTTATTTTTTTATATATATATATTTGTTCGCCGAGTCTTTAAACAGTGAAAAAAAATTGTTATCTGAAAAATTTGTTAGCAGGGCAATTTGTTAGTTGAGGTATCACTGTAAATGTGTGTGTGTATATATATATGTATGTATGTATGTATATATTTATATATACACACACACACATATACTGTGTTTTCCCGAAAATAAGACAGAGTGTTAGACAGGTACCTCTGAAAATCGTATTAGGGCTTATTTTCAGGGGATGTCTTATTTTTTTTTTTCATTATTCACAATTATTAATCAAGTGTCTGAATATATATTTGAATATTTAACATTTAATATGTCAAAACATCACGTGGCCAATGGAAGTATTAGAGTACTATGGTACAACAACCTATAAAAAACCTGTAACCAATATTACAATGCTGTAGAAAGATACCTCTGTGTTACCCGTGACCTGTCAAAATAACAGATTTTTTCTGTTATATGCACTGTATTGTAAGTTAATTAACCCTGCAATTTCTTCACCCCTTGCTCCAGTGCTTTGAAAATCTCCTGCTCGCTCTCTGCTTTCTCAATCCTCTTGGTATCCCTCCGTGTATCATGTGACCGACCCTCCGAAGAAGCCAATAGGGCTTACTTTCGGGGGAGGGCTTATATTTCACCCCTGCATGACTAGCATGCTAGGGCTTACTTTTGGGGTAAGTCCTATTTTCGCGGAAACAAGAAACACGGTGTGTGTGTGTGTGTGTGTGTGTGTATATATATATATATATATATATATATATAGAGTAAGCTTGTGGATATCTATTTGCACCAGCATTGTAATTATATTATTAACCTCAAAAACTTTCTATTTTATTTTCAGAACATTTTTCTAAGAGCTGAAAAAGAAGAGGACATCTTTGCACACCTTGGTTTAGATTACCTGGAACCATGGGAAAGAAATGCATAGTGAGGAAAATATTCATAAACCGCCTATCTTTGATTTTATGTTCTTCACCTTATATCATCCCACTGTCATTTATTATCACATTCTTCTATCTCACATTTACAAAGTTATTTTCTTTTCTTTATGTCCTTTGCAATAATACATACTCTAGATATACCTTAGATATACTATAGATAGACCTTAGCTTACAAAAGCTTATAAACTTGCCTTGCAAACATAAAAGCATAATGGATCGTATTGTCATTGTAAGCCATTATATATGTCAATATATAAAAAATAAGCATACTTTTTATTTTTTACAACTTTTTATAGATAAAATAGTAAATGAGCCAAAAAGAACAAAAAGGGAAAATTTGACTTTTTGGTTGTAGTAAAGAGAATTGTAACTAGCCAGCTTTTGAAGTCCTGCTGTCAGTTTTTACAGAAGATTCCTATGATCCACATTTTCAAGTTAACACCTGCTGCTTGTTTACAGCTGGTATATACGAATTGGGCCCTCTGCCTTGGCAGACAGAATCACTACAAAGCAGCCCAACAATTACTCCTCCTTCTATCACCCAACCCAGGTCAATGAGCACAGAACCATGAAGATATATGGTACCAGAGTTGTAGGAATTTTAGAAACATTCTGGTAGCACTTAACTGGCATTTTTGAGGTTACTTCATGGTTAGTCCCAATATTAATTTCAGTGCTTCAGTTACCAAAGTCCCAAATTAAGCTGATAAGCATAATTCAGCCTGTTCAGTAGAGATCCTGGCTATACTTCATCAAGTCTATAAAATCTCACTGTTGGTCAATAAGGTCCTTAAAATGATGATCCAATAGTAAGGCTTAGTGGGGTGGATGACAAAACTAGGAATATGGGACATTCAGAACATTTAAATGAATAAACCATGGGGATGCTATCTAGTGCTACCAACAAGGGTTCATATTAAATCTATTAGTCCTAAATTTCAGTACTCATCGGACGAATGCAAACATGATAAAGTCATGGGCACCACATGAACATATGTATTTTTTTACCCCATATTGGTATTTTATAATTGCATTGAGCTCAACATTAATGCAAAACTTTATTATGTATTGTTTGTTTGAGAAGTGGTCCCCCAACAGGTTTAAAAAAAGTAGCTCTGGCTCCATTTCTGACTTGGCGTACTACCACAAGATGTCCTTATTCTTCAGGGCACCATGGGTCCTTTCCAATAGGTGATTGGCTGGCAGGTGGCCTAATTTAGGTAATTACCACATTGTTCCATGTTATGGAGAATGTATAGTGCAAAGCTTCCCAACCAGAGTTCTTCCAGTGGTTGTAGTGCACTTGTAATGTACTGTGGAAATAGCAATGATAGCAGGGGTTCCCTGAAGATCTGAAAGTTATTTCAAGGGTTCTCACGTGTTAAAAATGCCAAGAAAGTCATATTTACAAATATCAAGTCTTTTTAAGAAATTATCATACCCATGTAAAAGGTAGCTGAGAGTTACATGTGGCTCCATTGCCTTTTACATATATGATTGTACCTGTTAGGGTTGGTACATGAAGCAGATATCTCACTTCTTCTCATAATGAACTTGAAAGACACAAAAACTGATGGGTCATTGAATCTAAGGACATTCATCAAAATCTATAGGCTATGACTGATGAGCTGATTTCCTCTGTATAGCTTACTCTTTGCAAGTAAACCCTCTGACAGATATAACACTCAGCTTTTCATTGATCTAACATAGATAATAACACAGAACCCTGAACTGCTTTCATTTATATCCTAAATGTTACTTCGGTGTGACATATGTCAAATGCTGTCAGGATATTGATTTTTACATAAACCGTTGTGATTGCTAATAATGGTTGCTAGATAACTAGTGTTTTGGGTAACAATTTAATATCACATAAATGCTGTGCTTCTTGTATTTGGTATTCTTCTTTGGAGTTAAACTTCTTTATGTGAAATAAAAGTTCTTTTTTTACTGTGTGTCATGTTGTTTATTGCCGTTTTAGGTACTGATCACAAATGTATATACTGCTTATTAGACAGCAGTGGGCCCCTGTGCAAAATTGACTAGTGGGGCCTGCCAACAACTCCCCCAATCTCTATTTTTATCCCTCCCTTGCTCCTCTTTTTTTGCCATTCTTCTCTCTTTCCATGTCTCCTTCCACCCCCTCCATCTCTCCCCCTTTTTTCTCTCTTTCTACCCCTCTTTGCTCCTTCTTGCAGATCTGCATTTGCGAGGCTCTGAGGGTGTGCAGGTTTTAGCCAACAGGACTCTGCAGCAGCTTGCTTGCTCCTTACTTACAAGCCCGCCCTCAGTAGACGGCTCATGGCGCTGGTTGTACACTGAGGCATGTGCTGTGAGCTGGTGAGCTTGAAAGCAAGGACTTTGCTAGTAACTGTAGGGGCCCTTTCCTGCTGAGGACTGTCAGGGGGCCCTTGTGCAGCTGCACCTCAAATATGTCTGCCCCTGCTGTATATACGTTATATACCTACCCTTTTTTCTTTAAATAAAAATATTAAAATAAGTCCCAGAAAGAAGGGGACATTTCAAATACAGGTAATCCCCGAATTAAGGACATCCGACATATGGACAACTCCTAGATATGAACAGGGCTTCCCTGCTCGTTCGTGTGCAGGACAGAGGCTTGATGGGGGGAGGGGTCAATTTGCATGACCAGCTAAAGTTATTTGCTATTCTCTAACCTCCTGTAACTCTTTAATGAGCAAGACAAACTCTGCAGTTGTCTCTTTTTGCATATCAAAGTAAGAAGTCCAGAAGTTAATGAATGTCTAAGCGCCATTAAGTTTTTTTTTTTTTTTTTGCTTTGTTTGTCATTAGCTCACAGTGAGGATTTTATACACTAACTGACACCATTCTGCCTAATAATATGTTAATATGTTGAGACAGACATCTGTCCTAACTACATTTAATAAAATAATGTACCTGTTCCGACTTACATACAAATTCAACTTAAGAACAAACCTACAGTCCCTATCTTGTATGTAACCTGGGGATTACCTGTAGTTTTTCAGGTAATATTTAGAGATAAAGCCCAGTTGAGGAAATTGAGGTACATGTCATGGGAGGCTTGGTAAAAGTGGCCCAAAGCCTCTTATTTTTTGTCGGCTGCTCCATGTCCCCGAGGCGAAAGAATTAGAATTTGGACCTCCGTAGCCAGGAACCCCATGTTTTGCATTTTGAATGGGTCTGATGTATAACTCAACGGGTCTGAGCGGTAGATTACATAGGTTGAGTTTATCTCCCTTTCTGTTTCCTCTCATTCATCATAAGTTTGTAGTTGGCCTTGGGGAGATGTAGGGGGGGAACTTTCCTTACAGTTTTTTGGGAAAGAAGAATATGTAGGATTACAGTCGTATTAACAAATGTTTTCATGTGTTTACCCCTCTGGCGTGTTTGATTTGTCGATTTTGATCTGCTGGTACTGATACTGCTTGAGGTGTAGACATGGTTTTCTCCCATTTGCATCATATCTCCTCTGGCATTGTAAATGTTTCTCTTGATTGTTATATGTCATCCTCCTTTCTTTTTATTAACTAAAGAATGATGGAAAAAATATCTTGTAAAGAGATCGTAAATAATAAAGAAAATTATTTAGTGATTGAGGTGAAGCTGCTGACTTTTATTATATTTCCATTAATGTAGAAACAACGTTTTTTTCCATGCACATCATTGTATATTCCTATAGTTACATAGGTACATAGTAGGTTAGGTCCATCAAGTTCAACCACTAGGGAAATAAATCTTATCTCTTTTACTAAGATAAGTGAAAAGAAGTGTTCATTCATTAATGGCTTAGTTCAGCCGAATTATTTCAGTTTATGGTAGATATTAGGTTTTAACATATGAGCAGCAGTGAATATTATAGTATATTATTTTTCATCAATAATTAACAATGCAAAAAGGAATTGCCTATAAAACAATAAATAAAAAACAGCCTTTGCTGCAATGTTCAACCCACTTTCTCAGAGCCCCACCTGCGTTGCGACTGTACATTGAAATAAAAGCAGCACAATGATGAGCTCTCTGCCACTTTGCTTTCTCCTCTTACCAGCATGCTTCTTGCAGCTCCATAAACTGATAGGCTTCTTGTGCTGCCACTTTTTTCCTATTTCAGTCCTGATGTAGAGACAGTGCAAAACTCTAATAGCAGGTCCCCCCTTTTTTATTCTTCTCTCTACTCATATTAGCATATTTCTTGTTAGTCCATGAGCACCATGAGCAGGAACACCTGATTGGCTCCTGAGCTAATTTTCTCTCTACTGGCTTGAGCTTTGCTGTACAAGGTAATATAAAGGGCAGCAACAATGTCATATTCAGGTACCTTTCCTGCTTTCATTTTACAAAATATTCTTATTAATGTTGGCTGAGCTGTATTTATTTGTGGTCTTTATATCCTACCAGGAATACAGTAGTTGATAACTTTTGCTTTGTATGAACTTTTAAAATTTGTTAAGGTGAAATGACTAACTTCTAAAATCAAAACTTCTCCTTTTCCTTACCAATAAATAAATACCTTGGGAATACCAGGAATTGAATACCCAATAATATTTGCAGGATCTCTGTCCTCATATGTAAATGTATTGGCTTGTTAAGTGTTATTTAGTGTCCATCTTCCGCCATTCAAATTTTATAGAACCCCAAGCACTAATAGGCAAAAGTAATATTTAATAATAATTGATGATGGTGACATTGTAACCTAAAATACTTAAGCCAATGGCACCAATATAGAGTGAGATTTGTTAGGTTTCTTCTGCTATTAAATCCTCACTGTCATCTGTCATGACGGCAAAGTTTAATCGCAGAGACAGCTCCTTGAGTTTTCTATGGATGGCTTGTATTACATGTAACACATTAATCCTCTAATGAGGCTCCATTCACCAAGGACATCTATCTGTAGAGAAAGTAAGGTCATTTAGTAAGTATTAATTTGTCACTTTTAGATTAAAGGTGATTGAGAGTGCTGCCTCTTACAAACTCATTTTCTTTCACAATGGAGCTTCGCAAAACCATTGAAATGATTATAACATTTTGTACACTGGAAAGAAGTGGAAAACGAGTGACGATTATCCTTGGAAACAATAGAAGTTCTTTTTGAGCTATAGCAAAGGTGTTATTATGAGAGAGGATGTGACAGTTTCAATTGCTTCCTCTTTACTGTGCAAAAACAAGTTGATTAATATATGGATTTTATTGTATTATGTCATGCAGGTACAGGAAGACTGTAGCTGAACAACTGTGTAAAACAAATTTCTACTAGATGATAATTAAGGAAAAACTTTGCTAAGCCTATTTATATCTACATTGCCTGGGAAATCAGACAGAAAAACAATTTATTTGACAACTGCTATTCAGCAGAGGGGAGCTCTATTCCTATATTAATGAGGAAATTAAATATGTTGGTTTTTCGGGCGGCATGGTGGCTCAGAGGTAGCACTCTTGCCTTTGCAGTGCTAGGTCCCAGGTTTGAATCTTGGCCAGGACACTATCTGCATAGAGTTTGCAGGTTCTCTGTGTGGGTTTCCTCTGGGTACTCCCGTTTCCCCCCACATCCTGAAAACATGCAGTTAGGTTAATTGGCTTCCCTCTAAAATTGGCCTTAGACTGTATAAATGACATATGACCACTGTAGGGACATTAGATTGTGAGCCCCTTTCAGGGACAGTTAGTGACACAACTAAGGACTTTGTACAGCGCTGTGTAATATGTTGGTGCTATAAAAATACTGTGTAATAATAATTTGTCATTGTCATTGCTCCTTCCCATCATATCATTAGTGGTCTATGGGTATGGAAAGAGAGTGCCACTCTGATAGTATAGAAGAGTGGTTCTTGACCTTTTTAACATGGGGGATAACTTTTGGGTCTTTGTGAACCCCTGCTATAATCTATCCTCTCTAGTCTTGGAGAGCTTTAATAAGTATATGTCTTTCTGTTACCACTCCATCCACAGCTCCTCCAGTCTCCCTTTAGTCTCATGCACACCGTCTATCCTTGCACACTGTGTGTGTCTGGAGCGGATTAGAAAGTATGTCCTGCAGCCAATGAGCAGATTAGTTCCTGGTCAAGATGCTGTTCTACTATTGGCTGCTGGTCCTTTTTAAGCCTAGTTCTAGGCTCTGGTTGCTGGATCCTCAGCGTGTTATCCACTATTCTGCCCAGCATTCTCTCAAGTCTACTAATTTGAATTTTGACCTTGTCCTGCCACCTGCCCTAAACCCAGCCTTTACACGACTGATTTGGTTTATGCCTGTTCTAATGCTTCTCCTTTACTCGCTGTGTTCCTATCTGATCATCCTGGTAGGAGGGGAACCCAGAGGCGGCGACATGGTTGACAAAAATAGTCAACAGAGTAGGCTGGTGGCCTCTAGGATCAGTGGCTCATCACTCTTTGTGGGGGGCTTTGGTGAAGATCAGGCGTCATTTAAGGGCTGCAACTCAGGTAATCCAGTGTCACCTGCCGGGGTGGGGGGCATATCAACTCCCACAGTTAGATCTTGCAGCTTTACCTGTGTCAATAGAATAAAACTTAAATTTTTTAACACTCATCATCTTATTGTGGAAAACATGGAGGCAAGCTGCTGTGTGAATTCTCAACACGTTTCCCTGTTCAATATGTACTACTTCTTCAGGAGGTGATTAAAAGCATGTGTGCCAATTTCACTAAATCCATACAACATAAAAGAGTGAGAACAAATCTCCTTATAGTATATGGTGAGACAAGATTCAATGATGGACACCATATGGAGCTGGATAGGATGTGAAAGTAGAAGGATATTTGTTAAAATGTTGAATGGCAGGTTGTCAATACCATATATAGATCAAATCTGGCTTCCCCATGTGCTAATCCATCTGCTCGCCATGATATTCTAAAGGAGATGGGCTTCAGCAGCAGTGTCTTAAGGGATAGAGTAAGAAGTAGTAGAAGCAAGTTTAGAACTGACTTTAACATTTTTTAAGCTGAAGTTAGGCTCTAATTTATATATTTAGGTATCAAAACAGATCAATCACTAGAATCTGCAGAGACAAAAGTTATGTGTAGATTGAATCTGTTATTTAAAATCAGCTACAGTTAAATGTTCTGAATTTTAAAGGAAGCCCTGCTATGGACATTTCTGCATGTCTATTACTTGATAAGTTACTTACTGAAGTTTTAAAAAGTAGAAGACCAGAGTAGGGAACAAAGTCAATCAAAATTATTGTTGTATTTAATAATGTGCAGGTTTTAAAAGAGACTAAATACTTTGTTCCCAAACAGATGACCATTTCAAGTCCTTCCTTCCCTCAATCCTTCCTATGATTATGTATACATAGCACCAACATATTACGCATAGCTTTACAGAATCCATAGTCATATCACTAGCTGTCTCTCGGAGGAGCTCACAATCTAATGTTTCTACTATAGCCAACTGTCCTTGACATAGACCAAGGCCATTGTTTTGGAGAAAACCATTTAACCTACCAGTATGTATTTGGGATGTGAAAGGAAACCAATGTGCTCAAAGAAAAAAAAACATGCAAACTCATTGAGAACATACAAATTCCATGCAGATATTGTCGTGGCCAGCTACAAACCTGGGGCCCTAGTAATAGCAGGATGAGATTGCAAGCCATTTAGCCAGCCGCCCTTCCTTCCACACCTTACCCTAAGCCCTACCTTAGTATGCAACAGATACTTACCACAAGGCTTTTACTGGGTCATAAATATACACTGAAATGATCAGTCTTGCCGGTAAACAACAAGTTGCTTTCCATATCCCCCAAATCCAGAGGACATGACCCAAGTAGCTAGGATGCTTGCCCCCATACTTCCCACGCCCTTATGTTCCCTTCTTTCACTCCACCCTCCTCCATTTTCCCACCACTCCACAACACTAACACACTTCTCTTTTTAAGGGAAAATGGCCATAATGACCACGTTATTGGCACAACTTCCATTTAAACATTTACCATAACCAAAACATTTTAAAAACAAGCATATTGACATCAATAATAAATACCAATAAATAACCCTTAGTGACAATAACAATTACACTTTTCCAAACCTGAACTCTTTTAGATCTAAAATTTGTACCCTTTCAACTACTACTGCTACTTCTTCCTGGTTGCAAGCTCTCGGAGACAACACTATGCCACCCGGACTAGCTTCCCAAAACCATCACTTCTGTTCTCAGCTGCAGAGCCCACCGGTTTCGGAACAAGTCTACTACTAGCAGCTCATCCCCAAAACCTCCTTAAAGGTGGTTCCAATTTTCTTAATCTCATGGAGATCCCTTTTATGGTTCTCCCTTCTGCCACACCCATTTAAAGGTGTCCTCTGAGGACACTAACTGCAACCCAGCCTCCAACACCACAGCTATACCATAGAGCTGGTGAGAGGGAAACTTGCTTCCTCAGTTTCCTAAAACTTTCCCCCACTTCCTCTTTATTCCCTTTTTAAACCCCAACTTTCTCCTCCCTATTTTCAAATTTCCAACTTATCCCCCACCTTCTCCCATTAACCTATTAAAAACTTCCTTTTATTCAAAATCCCTATGCTTCCCCTAGCCCCCTGGTCATGGCTGCCTTCCGCCCATTACCTGGAGAATAAATAGATTTCGGGAGATTGAATAGTGCGGACAGCTCTTTACTGTGCACACTGTGTCCCATTCCATTTCTAAGAAACGGAGGGTGTGCACATCAGATAGGAGATATCCATTTTCTGTTCCACGTGGACTCTTCCCAGGGTCATTCAACCACTGGGCACCAAGGACCAACCTTAATTAGGAACAGTGTCAATGGGCTTTGTACTAGTATCCATGGCATCATTCACACCCACCCAAATCCTTATGTGCTCCTAATGAAAGAATATTTGGTTAGCTTATCTCTTTTTATATACATTGTTTATTTAATTGGTTAGAAGTCCAACTTCCTCCTTAAGAAGTGTGAAGTGTGATGAAACAATTTGAGGCAGGACATGGATACCACAAATGACTATATTTCTATGTACCTTAGACATGTGGTATTGGTGGATATTGGTACTGTTCACTATAAATGTTGTTTTCATATTGTTTCCTGAATTTTTGTAGTAAGTAAAGTAGTTTTTATGATTTTTTGGCAGAAATAGGTTATATGTGTGGAACACTGAGCCATAAAAATCCCCTTTTCCTTTTTTGGTGTTACCCAAATTCCTGACATGGAGCCTTACTGAAGTCTGCAAAAAATTAGAAGCAGAAAGGTATAAAAACTGGGGGACCTCCATATGTGTTAATATGAAAAAATGAAGTCTGGCTTTAAAGAACACTTCAAACCATTCTTTACCGTAAGTGGTAGGGTATTACTGAGCCCATGGGACACAGTCTTTTAAGCCCAGTCTTCAGAGAGTGTTCAGAGAGTGTTCAGAGGGCATGAATTAAAGATGTTGGGTACTCTCTTTAGACACCTTTGTATATGATCTACATTGTACAGTATTTCAATAAGGTCTTTTACATGTTATATGGCAATTTGCTTTATAGGGAGATCAAAATAGATAGGTATTGGCTGAGATGTGATATAGCCCTTCAGAAAGAGATATTGTGAAATAAAGGAAGGACAGATTTTGGCAGTGCAGTCATTCATTTCCCTCAAAGCCCACCTGTTAACAATGTGGCTGACAGGTAATCTACTGATCCCATTCACAGAGGAAATTGATTGTATAGTGTTCTCTTTACAGCCAGTCAAAGACACAAAAGGAATGGGACATTGAAGGAAAGTTCTAGAGGTCCCAGCCATAGCGGCTAATAACAAGAATGTCACAATAAATAAGTATGACTTACAAATATCACAAAGATATGACTCCGGCAAGCTTGACAAACTCTGTCCTGCATTTTTATAAACAAAAGTCAATGGCTCGGAGGAAAATAGTCATTTATTTTTTGTTTAGTATTGATCAGAAGTTGACGCGACCTCTCTCTGCACCTTGCCCAAAGATGAATAAAAGAGCAATGCATCATGGTGTAAACATTACATACTTTTTATTATAGGAGCTGTCAGAAAACCTGTAAGAAAACTGCACTGAAAGAAATACGTGAGCTGCCATTGCTGATCACTTTTGGAAGTTCTAGATGCCTGGATTTCATGCTGATCCAATGGCCTTAGCACATTTTGAATCAGTGATGTGAAATAGGAAGCATATGAGGGTCAATAGTTCTTCATTCACTTTGATATTTACTAGCTGCTTAAAGTGGAACTAAAACTCATCTTGTTTCATCGCATTGCTAGTGCCAACATTTTATTTGATCCTCTGCTGGGTTTGGGTCTTTGGCCATCTTGATTTGCCATGCCAGAGACATGTGACACAGATACCACCTAGCTGTGTATGCTCAGTGTACATTCAATGAAAGATTGCAAACAGACAGCTAAGTTTGTTTTATTGCAAAAGGGAGATAGCACATCCCTTTGTGTAATAAAAAACCTGCCTACTCGCAATGTCTTGTTCTTAAAGCGTAGGTTTACTTTAACTAACACAATGCAGAAACCATTAGAAAAGCATGATACATTGGCAAGTGCATTGTATTTCAAATTTAAGCCCAATAACATATCCAGTAGGTAATCTAAAATGGCATGCTGGTAAATAAAAGAAGCAGTGGTATGACTGCACATATATTTAAAAAGCACATTGATGTGTTTTACAAATGTAACCTTCATTTTGCTAGTTCAAAAGAAAACACAGAAAATTACTGGACGTTTAAAGAAAATGTTGTCCATGCTTTCCTCCCATTACGGGAATTCTCTCTGCTCCTCTGAGCAGAAGGATCTTCATGGGGCTATGCATTCCTTGATCCCCAGAGAAGAAGGAAATAGTTGAATGAAGAAGAGCTCATTGGTAATGAAGATTAAATAGTGCGGACAACTCTTTCCTGTCCACACTGTGTCCTATTCCATTTCTAGGAACCAGGGAGGGTGTGCACATGAGATAGCAGATATCCATTTTCTGTTCCAGGTGGACTCTTCAGAGGGTCTTTCAACCACTGGGCACCAAGGACCAACCCCTAATTAGGAACAGTGTCAATGGGCTTTGTACTAGTATCCATGGCTTCGTTCACACCCACCCAAATCCTTTTGTGCTCCTAATGAAAGAATATTTGGTTGGTTTATCTTTTTTATATACTTTGTTTATTTAATTGGTTAGAAGTCCAACTTCCTCCCTAAGAAGTGTGATAGATGAAACAATTTGAGTCAGGACATGGATACTGCAAAGGACTATATTTCTATGTACCTTGGACATGTTGGTATTGGTGGATATTGGTACTGTTCACTATAAATGTTTTTTTCATATTGTTTCCTGATATTTTGTGTTAAGTAAAGTAGTTTTTATTATTTTTTGTCCTATGTGTGGAACACTGAGCCACAAAAATTCTTTTTTCCTTTTTTTGTTTGGTGTTACCTAAATTCCTGACATGGAGCCTTGCTGAAGTCTGCAAGTGACACATAAACATCATAAATCTATGAAATATATGTGTGCTGCTTTCCTCTGCTCATTTTCCAGAAATGTTAGGTGAAGGCAGATCAAATTATTTCTACTTCCACCCCAATTAACAGAAACTTAACAGAACAAGAGAAAAATATTAGAAGCAGAAAGGTATAAAAAACAGCTGGGGGACCTCCATATGTGTTATTATGAAAAATTGAAATCTGGCTTTAAAGACCACTTAAAACCAAATACATCTGAAAGCTGTTACATTTACAATAATGTGTGTACACACTCCCACGTTTGTACAGAAATTGATACATTTGACATTGACGTGTTTCTGATGTGCAGCCTTTACATAGTACATAGGGTCTGTAATACATAACAATTTTCTGTGCTCTGAAAAAAATTCATGCAAAAAAATAAATTACACTAAACCACACAAACACACATACAGTACACATACACACATACTACAACTTCATCCACAAGGAATGAACAATAATGTTTGCTACTCTTTCACATCTCTGAAACAGAAAGCATTTCAATAATAACTATACATCTATTTTTTCATGGAATATTGAATGACAGAACCATTGTTATATTGGGCAGGTTTCTGTGTCATTTATGTGCCTTGCAAGGCTATAATATTGGATTGGTTACTCCCTCCTACATTAGGTTGCTATGATAACCAAGGCTAGAAAAAAGAGTTTGGACTTATATTATGGTATTTGCAAGCAAGAAAAGCCAGAAATACTATTTTATAACCAATGCTAAAATTACATATGGAATAGTACATATTAAACTTTATGTGCATTTCAATCATCATTAGTTGTTATCCATTAGAATGAACCATTCCATAAAAATCCCTGGTATTACCAATTTATTGTTCATGTAAGGCTATATAGTCTCGAGTAAGAATCTGACTTGTCAACATACCTGACATTGTTCATCCGTCACGGTGGATCCATGAACAATGATTGGGAACAGCCATGCCTCTTGTCAACAGGGGGGAGCACAGCGGTAAGCCATTCACACGTTTACAGCTACAAAAATCTAACATAGCCTAGGAACTTTAGAACAGCAATCAAGGCAGGTTTTCTTCTTTTACACTCTCATGCTAAACACACAGGGTTGAGTGCCTATTCACACTTCCTTGTACTTGTTTGTTGCAATAAATCATATGCATCAACATAACATGCAGTGTGTGAAGGCATTCCATTTATTTTGAATATGCTGGCATATGAATGGACAAACAAGCTACTGTATCATTCTGCTGTTGTAGCCCACCACAATGTATGGAGCTACATTGGCTTGATGTATTGGTGTGCTATTGCAAAAATTGGCATTGGAACACTCAAACACGATCACTTCTTTTATACATGATTACCAGTTTAGAAATGAAGAGGACAGAGAAAGAAAGGGTTTTGTGGCTTGAAAAGATGTATATATCATAAATATGTATTCAATAAAACAATCTTCATATATAATTACATTTCTTCAAAACAATGCACCCATGGCCCTATATAAAGTCATGGGATTCGGATGTTCATACTATACAGTACATATAATTCCTACACAAAGTATTCGCAACCATGTAATTTATTTGTAGTTTTTTACCCGACGCGTTTCGCCTTACTTGGCTTCCTCAGGGGTGATACTTTGACTTCTGGTCTACATGAATATGTAAGTAACATATGAAAATTACATATAACATTAGGAATCCAACATTAGTACATGACATTTCAAATATTATGCTAAAGAGTGGGTACTAAATCAAACGAATGGACAAACAAGCTACTATGCATCATTCTGCTGTTGTAGCTCACTACAATGTATAGAAGTGAATTTTTAAGCATTGTGGAGTGCTGCAAGGCATGTGTGTTGGAGCTACATTGGCTTGATGTATTGGTGTGCTATTGCAAAAACTGGCAATGGAACACTCTAACATGACCCCTATTTTTTACATGATCACCAGTTGATTCATGAATGGTTGCTAAATAATTTTATATAGGGTGGCAACGCACATGAATGCAACAAAAAACAGACATGCAGCATTTTATTCTGGCACAGAGAACCCTGATGTTGGCATGCAGGGTGGTACACTTCAAGATGTGCATTGGAGCTATGTTGTCTTGGTGCATTGGAGTGTCACTGAAAATGAATGGCATTGAAATATGATAACATGACTGTCATTTTTATACATGAATAATAGTTTGTAAATTAACTGACTATCATACTATTTTATGGCCAGCCTAACTCACCAATTTATAAGGGCCCTTGGACATCACCACTTTGATATTGCTCATCTTCTTAGGTAATAGTGAAGTTCAGAGATGTTTTTTAAACAACTTTTGCTGCAACCGTCTCTTTTTGAGACCTCCAAAAATGCCAATCATTTAGGAGCAATGGTGCTTTAGGGTAATTATAGTACTGCAATCAAAATACTAATTACAAATGAACAAAATTTGATTGCCCTTTTATAAATTTGGCATAATAAAAGTAAAAATAGGATTCCAAAAAACTGTACAAGAAAAAAAATGGTTATCAGATTGCCATTTTATTTTAATTAGGCTCCATAATGCTTTTTACATTCATTGTCATAAGTTTCTCCTCTGTATTTAACATTTAATGTATATGTAAAAAAAGATTTAATGCACTGTACATTGTAAATAAATAAATATACAATATTAGTTACAAAAAAAGATAAATGTAAAAAATGTAAAAAAAGAAAATAATGTATACATCTAGAAAAAAATGTATGAAGACAACAAAACTTTCTTATAGAAAGAACTATATAAAACCACTCTGCTACTTATTCAAGTTAAAATAGCAGTTACTTCTTCAGGCTCCCCAGAGAATTGGCGTGCCATATTAATTCAGACTACAACCTTTTATAGTAATAACATACCACAATCTCTTATACTTTGTGTTTTTACCAAGACATACACATACTACAAGCTCAGAAAAAAAAATAAATGTACATTTGAAATTGTATTTTTATTTGATGTTTAGGAGATGTAAATCTCCTAAAACCCACATCATTTGACTTTATAGGGTACTAAATCCAATTTTCATTTTTAGCAGCATTTACAATTTTTATGTTTCATGTAAAGAACAAAGAAAACCTTCTTGAATTAAAAGTGTACTTTTTGTAGGGAAGTCTGGAACCGCAAAACAAGATTATGCTTCCAAATTGCTAATATGTATTGGTGCCTTCCTTTAACTTTGCACCTCTATACATATACAAGGGCACGACAGAGTATTCCAAATGTAAAATAAAGAGAGCAAGGAATGGGCACTGCCCACTCCCCGTGTTAGTAAGAAGTATGCTGCAGGATGTGTACAGTTCATAGGATCTGCAGAGATCTTTAAGATGGCTTCTCTATGGAAAGGTAAATGCCATCTGTACTTGTCCACTTCATTATAGATGTAAGTTAAAATATTTGGTCAGCCCAGCAACACTTTACATAATGCATAAAAATTTATAAAAACACCTCTTTGAGTCATTTTCATGAAATACCTAAAGCAGTGGTGGACATAGCCAACAATGAGGCCCTGTGCAAAGCTAACTTGTGAGCCCCTGGAACACCTTGTGTTACATCATCAGCTGCACTTTTTTTGGGGCTGGGTGATTTCTTGCTTAACAACTAATTCAAATTTCAAGGTCAGAACTTTGGATTAATTGTAATCATTCCACACAAGGGGCCTGAAATAATAAAGCTCTCCAAGGCTGGAGAGATTACATTTTCATAAGTAAAGCTGGCTGATCCAGCAAACCTGGAAAAGATTTTTTTCAAAGTCATTTGCTATATGTTAGCAAATGTTTTGAATCCTGGACCAGATCCATTCCATATTTGCTGGATCACCCAACTCATTAATGAAAGTGTATCCTCTCCAGCCTTGGAAAGCTTTAATAAACCAAGCTCAAAAAGTTGTGTCCTGTCCGTAAAATGTATTTATTTGTAGATCAGGAGATTACTGTGCTCCATGAGTGCGGTTGGTGTACTGATTTATTTTTATTTTTTATTATTCAGGCATTAGGCTACGTTCACATGTAAGAGTTTTATCTAACATTTTTTAGTTTTTATTACAAAAGACTGAAAGATCCATGAACGAGGGGAGGGGGTGGAACGAGCAAATGGCCTTCGCTGCGCTCTCTCCCTTCACTTGTATTGCGTTGTTGCGCCAGGACGGATCCATGAACAATGTTTCACAGCCACAGTACTGTATTCTCGTCCGATACTAGCCCTGAAACGATAGACAGACGAGAATCATCTGACGTGTATAAAGCCTAAGTCTGGGTGGGACCGTGTTGGCAGAGGGGGTGCACAGCTTGCACCAGACTATGTCTGACCCTGCTTAGAAGAGACAACAAAAAGGAAATAGTAGTTGTTTAGTCAAAGGTAAACCTGGCCTTTAAAGACCTTTGATCAGAATTTGTAATGAAGGCACAAATTATTACATATCATACAATCCTGCTGCAAATTTCAAACAAAGTTACACCTAACAGAATTTAGGTGATCTTACTGTTTTCTTTTCATTTAATAGTTTTTTGATATTACAACTCATAACTCATGTTTATGACTGTTTACAAACAAGCCATATCACATCTTATGAAAAATGAGCAGCCCAAGGGCTGAACGGGGGCTTCAAGTTTTTGTATGCAAGGAGTTCTGTGATTCCCAGGGATGTGGAAGCCCAATCACCAGGCGGGAAGTCAAGCCTGTGGCAGAAGGTGTTCTTGGGCTACATTTTAGCAAAAAAAGTTTTTCCCAATTCAGTTTCAAAATGAGGCCTTGAAACAAAGGCTTTCAATAATTAATTGCAAACCTGCTACTGCACAACCTAAAGTATGCAATCTCTCGCTTCCTCCCCCTTACTATATCCATGACATATACATTTCCAAATGCTGCAGTAAGACTTTCCATTATGCATCATTTTATAGTTTTGTCTTTTTATCATGGCTTTTGCAAAACAGTAGGTGAAAATGTAATTCTTGTCTCTCTTTGAAGTTTGTCATAATGACTGTGAACCCTGCTAATCTAACTGGATGAATACTTATCTTGTTACTTCAGCTGTATTTTTCTCCAACCACAGAGAGAAAAAAATGTTGTTCCCTTCTGCATAAAATAATATCATAAATTCTCTGTCAGCCAAACTCAATCAAAATAAATTGAGTGCACCTGCAGCAAATGTTATTCTAATGCACTGTAAAAGTAGAGATCTATAAACATAACTTAGCTGAAAGTAGATGTCCTACATTCTGCTCCCAGAACCTCCTTATTAGATATTCATCAACATCTGCATACCGGCTGTGTCTATCAAAGCTCGGCAAGAATTTATAACTAGATGTGCGCCTAATAAAATTAAACATTATGCTGTTTTTTTTTTACATGTTAAAAATAAGAATGGATCTATTTGTAAGGTGTTATTTATAAATGTTGTAAATGCACACAGCTCTTACTGTCCATCTGGTGATGGGAAATGGAAGCCGAAGACATGCGAAATTGCACCTTTTAATCTCATAATAAAACATTAAATTATGGCCTGGCAATAAATTCATGTTTAACACCCATGCCATGCTGTAAATGTTGCAGAGAAAACTAAATGGCTGGGTACCATGATAATGACTTCTGGAATAGCTGCACTTTATTTAAACTGCCGGACTCCAAAATAAATAAATAAGAAAGTACTCTCCATTAGGCTAGTTATGAGACAAAGTGCAGGAAGAAGAGACCTAAACATGAATATGTATTATTAGGGCTTGTTTATATGGCTGCCTTGTTTGATGAAGGTTATTTATTAAAGCAAAATACATTTATAGAACTCCAGACAAAACACAAAACCGTTCTTCCAAGATAAGGTAAGACCCTTACTTAAATTGTACAACTCCTATTCCTATTTATAAATTTTACCTATTGACCTTGCCAATGCTTTTAGTAACCCCTTTTATTTGCACTTTATTTGAATTTATTTTGAAGATTTAAAAAAATTCTGCATTCCCAACCTTTTTATATACTTCACTGACTCATGGTAATCCACTGGGCCCAGGTTACTTCTCTCCGTGCAGAAGTAAAGCTGATAGGATCTGAATTGGTATAACCTTTTAAGAGCATCTTTATTCAGCAAATGTTGCTTTACAAAAAAGATAGAAAGGTCAATGCATCTTCAATCTAAGCTTTATATAAAACTCACATCCGGACTAGTAAGGATTCTCAGGACCCTTTCATACCTGTCATGGAAAACTGTGCTTTGGGCTTGGGACCGCAACTGAACCTGGGGCAGAATGCTGTGGTCAACCGCGGGTCTGAAATAGCCCCTAAAAGGCATCCAGGAGCAACAGATGCCTATTGTCCAATCATTTTGTACTGTATATTCTTAGAGAAATGAGGGAAGCAGCACTCAGAACCAAAGACCACTGAAGCTTGATATAAAATCAGAGGCACATAGGGAGCAGGATATGTCAACCTAAGAAACCTATGAAATGCAGAATGAAATGCAGAATTTACATAATTTACTAATCATCCCTTTAAATAAAGTTAATACAGTTGATGGAGGAGTTTAGTAGAAATCAATAAACTTGGCCACTGTTATCTTTTGGTTTGGTTTGGTTAATAATGACCTAAAACTCCTGAACCGGTCAAAGTAGTTGTAGAGTTTGTTTCACACTCCTATCCATGTATATGTGAAGAAACTATGCTCCTGGGAAACATTTTTAATTTACAGGTGCAATCAGACAATCAGAATATATTTGGTGCTTGATTAATGTTTCAAAACAGCTCTGCCTACCAGCTGCCGAGGATGATAATATAAAAATTACCATATTACATACAAGCTAATTAACTTTAACGCTCTTTCGGCGGAACCTTTGGTGTCTGTTTTCAAACAATTGTGTGCATGGCAGAAGGTTAATTGTTATTTTTCTTGAAAGACATGAGCAAGCATGTACTATGACCCCTTAAATAAATGAGCCAACTTGTAGGATCCCGCTATGGGAAATCGAACGTCGTTCATTTTGCCTGACATCTAGAAATGTTACATGGCTTTGTTCTGAAATGGGGTTTACTCAATATTTCCCTTGTTGATAATATTACTCTGCTATGGTATACACAGATTTGTCCAGGTTGGATGTAAAATATAGTCTTCAAAGTCTAAGCAAAAAAAAAAAAAAAAAAAAATTGGTATTGTAGTTACTGCTTATGGGTGAAAAATTTAAATGTTTACCTTCATCTATAAACTTTTCTTTTTTCTGATTTTTTTTTGTTAAAATAAAATTATATTATTAGGTATGCCAGAATAAATAAATAAAGAATAATATAAATGCCAAAATACATACCCTCAAAAAAACAAGACTGCAATTCCTCAATGGGTGAACGCAATGTTTACATTCCAAAGTTTTCTAGGGAGGAAACCTTGCTGTACAACACATTGCAAGAAAAAAATGTATATATTGTTATAGAAATTCAATCTTGAAAATTTCTCTTTACATTCTTCCAACCTTATTCTAAAATACCAAAAAGCCAATTATTTCATAATAAATTAACAATTTTATAATACATATCATAAATACGCTTGTATATAGAGACAATGGACCTTTAGCCTGTTAACTTAGTTAAATGATTTATCATTCCACAAGGGATAATTAATTTGCTTGGTGAATGTGGTAAAAATCACTTTGTAAAGACTTTCCAATCACATAGAAAGAAATAGAAAAACATTGAATGGCTGAAGTCAGTGGAGCTTTATCTCATTCAATAATCCAAGTGCATCATCGTCCGCAGAATAATAACTCAATTTGCTATGTGAACCTTGTCAGGGTAGTTGTCCTGTATGATGAATTGTCATGTAAATGCAAAAAGTACAGGCCAAAAGGGTCAGTAATACATTATATATATAATATATATATAAATATATCTAAAATGCAATTTAATAAATAAACAAAAAATTTACAATTTTCAAAAACCAAAGGGGACATCTTCAATCCCTAAACTCACCTACTATATTTTAATTTTCAGTATTACATATGGCTTTGTCAATCATTCCTTAGGCACCTGTAAATTAGGCTTTCAAGAGATTTTATTTGTTGAAGGCAACATGAAATTGAAGTTAATATAAATGTACTGCCAAGCTATATCTCTTATCGGTCTTCAGTCCTATTACAATGTCATGAACAGATAGTCCATACAAAATATTTTAGTAAATGGTTGGAAACGTTAAAAGTTGAACCAATGTTTTTCTGCCAAGGCAGATCGAAGGTTCTTTTTGTTTTGGCCACATTTAATGATCAAGGTCCATGGTACTTAATGATATGATATCTACTAGAGGCGAGGATCAGCCAAATTCAGCTCCTTTAATTAGCATAGAGTAAGTGTAATGCTTAGGCTTTTATCATATGACTAGTATTATAAAGAAAAGGCATTCTTTCCTTTATTTATCCATCCCTATAGTCCCCAGGTTACACATGAGATAGGGACTGTAGGTTTGTTCTTAAGTTGCATTTGTATATAAGTCAGAACAGGTACATTATTTTAATAAATGCAATTAGGACAGATGTTTGTCCCAGACATTCATTAACTTCTGGAGCAAGCTGTGCTTTGATATGCAAAAAGAAATAACTGAAGATTTTGTCTTGGTCAATAAAGAGTTACGAGAAGTTGCAGAAAAGCAAAAGATTTATTTTCTTCATCAAGCCTCTGTCTGCACACGAGCAAGCAAGGAAACCCCTTTGTATCTAGAAGTCGTCCGTATGTCAGGTTTCCTTAACTTGGGGACTACCTGTGCTTGCTGCGTTAACTTGATAGTTCAATGTCTGTTTCTAATAGCTATTTCATTTTCTCACATTTTTAACAAATATTTGAAACTGTTGGACTCCATATGACAGTATGTACACACAGATGTGTTATTCTATTATTTACACAATTCCTAATTGCATTCAATTGTATTGCATTTTTAATTTTTTTTTACTAGTTTGCAATCAATATATGTATGGTCATTACATTTTTTTCATCTTTGACCCATTTTTAACAAGTTTTTTGTAACTTTTTCACATGACAAACAGAAAGGAATGTAAATGGAACAGA
Source organism: Pyxicephalus adspersus (assembly GCF_032062135.1). NCBI lineage: Eukaryota > Metazoa > Chordata > Amphibia > Anura > Pyxicephalidae > Pyxicephalus > Pyxicephalus adspersus. The sequence goes on along the minus strand of NC_092867.1, from coordinate 21,600,167 downwards.
CGGAATGTACATATTACAGTGTAAATAATAGATCAGACCAGATTATTATGGTTTAATACTGCACTTTAAATATGGATAAAATAAAGTAATTTTTTAAGTAATTAAAAAATTAATACAAAAAGATATTAAAAAATGAAGACAAACATTAAAAAATGATTAAATACGAAAATATTTAAAAAAATTGTAACAATTGAAATTTTATAACATGGTTGTATACATATTTGTACATCTATAAATTGTAAAAAATCTATTTATGATGATTTAAAAGGGGTACCCTTCTGTCTTCTCTATTCTGTCTTCATTCTTAAGGGTCCCATATAGATGTTTTTACATCTTCTGTCTCATAATTCTGCAACCATTCCTGACAATATAGCACTGCTCTGAAAACCTGGTGACACTTCACTTGGGTCTAGGACCTCCTGTCCACAATGAGGCACTTCTAGCACTTCCTTGGTCCATGTTCTTTGGACTTGATTGTATATTACAGATTTCCACAGAAGCATACTGCAATTTGTTTATAAATTAATTAGTCAAAATATTTCTTTGACTCCCTTTGGATAATGGCCCTTCTACCGCCAATAACATAGGACAGAAGGTTAGTGGCAAAAAGAGCCATACTTGGCATGAATCCTTCTGAATCCACCAACGCTCTTTAATGTAGCTGTAGTTAATATAGGTTTTGGGGGAAATGTTGGAAGCAGAATGATCAGACAATAAATCTTTAACTTTAATCTAATATTCTATATCTTTTTCAGCAATGGCATGCTTTTATTTTTAGATCTTCAGTGCAGCAGAACAATCACAGATACAGTATATGATACATTCAAACATTGTATGTGATGTATTTTATTGGTTTTCTTTTTTCTTTTGGTTTGATGATCCACACAGTCATTTTACCAGATTTTTCTGTTTATCCTTACATTTTTGTATTTTCTTTATCATAAAATTCTTAATGAAAATATTTAAAATACATTTTTTAAATGTATTTAAATTTTTCTTTAATTATTTTAAGCCAAGTTTGTGGGTGTTTCTTTATTTCTGTCTAATATCCAGGCAGAAATGTATTTATTATTTATTACTTATGACAACTGACCAGCTGATTCCTTTATTCTACATTTCATCAGAAAATGATGTCTGCAAATTTTTCTAATGGCTGTTTCCTATTGAGTAGACTGGTCAATTCATTCAGGTCAGTGCACTCAACACTCCAAACTAATTATGTGGCCACATCTATGTAATGTAACCCTTTAGACTCCTTCAACTGGAACAGGAAGATCTTTGGGACAGGTTAGGTCTGGTAGTGATGATTTCAAGGTAAGATAATGGGGGCTTTTTTGGAGGGGTGGGAGAAATGTTTTGGGAAGAAGAAACAACTTGCTTGGATATGAGAATAACATTTAGACCTAAATTCTAATCTTCTCCCTACCCTAGCCACTAGTCAGTTGGAGGTCAGATGATTGTGGATGGAAACAATCTTTCATGATCCTTTCCAGTGGCCGGTGAATAAATGAACGCTGTACACACAGAGCTGTTCATCCCCCATCAATCCACCATTCATCTCAGGCAAGAACCATTTGATGTGTGTACATAACTTTAGACTCTGGGCAAATGTATTTGCAAACTCAATCCCTCCCGCCCACCTTGAAATTTGTCAAACAACCTGTTTTACTCACCAAAGCCAGCTGTCACATTGTGTTGCCTGTGTTTGAAAATGGTGTCCTGTGATCTGTGATTTCAGCTTAGACCTATTGGTTTCTTTGCCCCTCTTGGAGTCTTTAAATCCCACTAACGGATAGCCAATAGAAAACATCCGCATGACAACAGATGGACATGGCCCCCTGAAGATGGACCATCTCATTCTACAGACCTGCTATGTCTTCAGGTAAGAAATTAGAATAATTGGTTTATTTTATTAAATCTAATTGAAGGATAACCTAGAAGGGATAGAGTGTGTTTAATTGGGATGGTGTTTAGGTTGGAGATCAGCTTTAACTTGTGCAGCAAAGATTCATGCTATTTGTGTTCCTGTTTGGCTGTCCTTTATCTGTCCATCTCTCTATTTTTTGTACTTGTCTTTTACTGCTGCCTGTATATTTTTCTTTTAACTCTGAGTCTTTGCCGCAGGCCAGAGAACTTATAATTACACCTGTCACTGAAAAGCACATTTTATACCTCTGTCAACTAAGGTGTTGATGTTGCTCGTTTAGAAACAACAATGTATTCACAAGAATAGATGTAGCTATAATGCCACATACCTATAGAAATGAACTTTTTGCAGTTTAGAGATGCCATGCATTGAATTAACAGAAATTACCATAGGATTTTATTCTAATGAGAATAATCTGTGTACAGGAAATTATGTGAATATACCCCTGCACTGCCTATTACTAATTACTGGAAAACCTTAAAAGCATTTTTTTGTGATTAGATCAATAAAAAATTTAAAGTTCAAGAACACCAATTATGTGTAATTACCAAACCCAGACAGATAGTAAAACATACATTTATCCAGTTATATATTCTATAAGGTATGTATTTTAGATAAATAAATGTTCCTACATTTGTTTTGATACCAGACTCCCCTGAACAGAAGCACTCCTTAGGTGTTCTCAGGAAATAAGAGCAGAGGGAGGACTTCATCATGTTGCTTCTGCTCCCATATTGTCCAGTCTTAGGCAAAGGGTGTATCCTAGTCCAGGCTATGATGCTTAACTGCAGTATAGGTTTCAGGGAGGATCATTCTTGATTACTACAACAACTGACAATATTTGATTGTTGAGTTCATTCTAAAATGCAGCTTGAGCAGCTTTTGTACAATTGTACATTTATTCAACTACTGCAGTCTGAGAGAGGCAAGTCTGCATTGAAAATAGGCAAGTCTGCAGGCCGGGGGGGGGGGTTGTTTGGTCAGTTTGCATGACTTGAAGAAGAAATCTTTTGCTAAAAACACGCTGAGGTTGTGGGTGATCTTAAGAACGGAGCTTTTTCTGCATCCTCTTGTAACTCTTTAATGACCAAAACAAACTCTGCAGTAGTTTCTTTTTGCATATCAATGCATAGCTTGCTCCAGAAGTTAATGAATGTCTAGGCTCCATAAAGTTTTTTTTTTTTTATTTGCTTTGATTGTGATTAACTCACAGTCAGGATTTTTTACAGTAACTGACACCACACTGCCTAATAATATGACAAACATCTGTCCTAGTTGCATTTAGCAAAATAATGTACCTGTTCCGACTTACATACAAATTCAACTTAAGAACAAACCTACAATCCCTATTTTGTATGGAACCCGTTGACGTAGGGAAAAATATCTATTAATATTTGTGTTAGTTCCACTTCTTGCCAAGCTCTCCTTTCCACTATAAGTCCACCACAATATATTTGTAGCACAGTATCCTGTTACTGATTCTTTATAAGTTCACACTACCCATAATACGCATACTTCTTTTCAATATGTTTCCCGTGTACAGGAATGCAGGGATGGGTTTTGGATGAGCAGTATATTTCCCCACTTATGGCTTCTGGCTTCTGTGGCTTTTGTAGCCCAGCTCTGCATACACAACAAAAAGAACATATAATGGTATTTAAAATACATGCACAAACTATTTTTTTCAAGTTTTGTTTACAGCTGGGAAACCTTGCCAGGTTTACCTGCTAGAAATATTTACCCCACTTATTGCCATGCTAATAATAGGATAGGTTCACCAGACAGAAAGTGAGGGAAAATATTCTGATTCAAAGAATGTTATCAATGGGACAATAAAGGATGCAAGATTGTTCTAATGGAGCCCCAGATAGCAGATAAAACCCAATAAAGGTCTAAAACTAAATGAAAAAAAAAGTTTTAGATGGACTTAATTTTTCAGAACTGACCCTTTCATTATGCCATGCTGTGCAACTTATCAGTGCCACAGTGCGCCGATGTCACACGTACAGAGAACATTTTTATTTAGTCTTTCTGGCAGCTAAATTTGCCTGTGTAGGTATCCCAGTGGGCACATCATTGCTAAGTTGCTCTAATGGGGTCAACCTAGCCTCCAGCTACACTTAATAGGACAAAAAATTCAAGTGTGCTGGATAATTTAATTAGTTTCTTATTCCGTTTGTCTTACTTCATTCTAACAGACAAAAACGTAGATAGGTATAGTAAAGTAGGGATACTTTCACATATCTGCCCTCTGTTGCTCTCGTTAATTCGTCCCAATACACCTAATGAGTTGTCTTGAATAAAATATTTCTGGTAGAAAAAGATCACTCTGCCTAATTTGCTTATAGTAATGCTAAATCAAAAAAATATTAAGAACAAGGACGAGTTTCCTATTACCATTAATTAATAAAGAAAACAAAATTATAATAATGATATAGGTCTCAAAAAATATTTTTACAAAACAAAGATTCCTAACCAGTAATACCACAATAGGGGGGATACTGATGATTTATTACAGATAATGGATTAGAAATTTAAGTAATACGTCTTATAGAAGGATTATAGGAAGATCTGTGAGACCTAAATGTCTTTTACTTTTCCAAAGCACTGCACATAATTAACTATTAACTATTGAATTTCATAATAAATAAAATATTTATTATTATCTTTTGGTGTACAGATTGTTACAACAGTGGGCCATATCCTCCTAATGTATGTTAAAATGTCTGCCTATTATCCCTACTGGAATCCAATAGAAGAGGGTAAGCACACTGGGCAATGGCAGTACCTTTAAAGCAAAATAACTATATATTCTTTTTTGAACATTGTACATCTTTAAGATAAAATAAATCTTATGTAAAATGTAACCTTTTCTATAATTTCAACTCTTTTTAATTTGGATGCTTTCTCCAAAATAATAACCTTCCATAAAAAGCCCTTGGTTGGCCTTTTTGTTTTAAGCTACGTACACACTTCCAATTATTATCGTTGTTAAACGAACGACGAACGATCCTGCACGATATCTACGAACGATCGTATAGCACCGATCCTGCACATACAGATAACGACACGATCGTTCATAGATATTGTACACACAATAGATATGATCGTTTGAGCGATACAGGGAGTGACGTGCACGACAGGAAGTGAACGAACGTTCGTTCGTCACGCATGCTCAGCCCATGGACGATCAACGAACGATCGTACACACGAACGATGGTCAACGATCGTCGTCCAATCCGATCCGCCGGTCCGGTCGTTCGTTTCCAACGACTTTCCTCGTTCGTCGGCGTCGTTGGTTACTTTTTTTACGAACGATTTTTGCCCAATCGATCGTTCGTCGTTCATTTTGAACAAGTGTGTACGCAGCTTTAGGTGACAACAATCTTTGAACTGCTGGTGAAGACTCAAGCTGTCTTGCCAACACACATTGCACAGGCAACAGGACTTGGATCTGGAACTCAGTCCGTAGCAAACGTGGCATTTGATTGATTGTAGGTAGACAAGTAGCTGAAATAAACAGCAGTAAATCAATAGTATTAGAATAAAAGGAATAAAGAAGGCTGAAAAAGGAAAAAAATGCTTTTTATGAAAACTGATGTCGACGTTTGTTATACACAGTTTTGGCCCATAAGGGTATGTTCAGGGTTGTAGTCATTTTATGATTCAGGTACCGCTTCCTCGTGCCCCTAAACTCCTTCCTCGTGTGAGGTGCCTAGTGTAGCATCTCACCCACGGCAGACCACTAAGAATGAATAAAGGCAACAGTGAGTGGTTCAGTATCACCTGCTGTGAAATGTGCAAATGCTCCGGGCCACCAAATGGCTGGTAGGGTTCCATCCATTGAGAGCTGCATAGGAACTACTGTTCCAGAATTAAGTCTGAACATAAAACAATTTTGTCTTCCTCCTGGTCATTATCTTAACAACTGCCACATCCCTTAATTAATCCAATTAAAATTAACATAAAAAAGAAAAAAGTTGGGACTTTTAAGGCAATAACAACGATTTACATATCACGTAAAAAATAAAAATATATCCAAAAAATCATAACAAACATTAAAAACATTAACATTTATTCAATTCATCTCTAAAATTCACATAAAAACTTTCACCAGATAAATAGAAATATTGCTTGTTCTAGAACTCTACGCGTTTTGCTGCATAATCATCTACTTCCTCTGGAAATCTAGAAGGTTCACATATTCATCACTTTTAAATATATATATTTTTATTATTAACTATTTACAATATTACTTTTCTCATTTATAGAATACATCATACACTAACACATACTTTGTTAGCTCACAAATCAGAGAAAGCACCTTGGCGCTGATGTAAAATGGCATCAGATACCGGGGGGGGGGATGCAAGATCATAAAGCTGTCCACTTCATAAAATATCCTTTTCCTTCTAAATAATTATATTTAACATATTGATTATTTGTGTATTGTTCTTTATTATTCTTTAATATAAGACTGAACATAGCCTAATCTACCACGCAGTTCAGCTTTACATCAACTAGAAGTGCTCAACAATGTCTCTGGCAGCTTTCAGGCTTTGTAAATTGTTGCTGCACATGAAGAAAATAAAAAGTTTATGTCAGATATCTTAACATTTCTCAAAACATTCACAGACCCAGCATTCCATAGACACAGCTGTTTGTAAACCTTAAAGGCAACAAGAAAAATGTGTATATTTCAAAGGAACAACAGCATATATCAGCATACATGTAAAGGCGCAAAAAATGTCATCCATTTGACCTGCAAAAATGTTTATGTAATTTTTTTTCATCTAGGAATAACTTTATGAACGTGCACATTCTCTATCCAGAAGAAAAGCTCGTTAGACTTTCAACGGCTTTCAAAGAATCCTGATAGACATAAATGTGTATACGTTTTGTAGAACAGAAGTAGAGATGCAAATGAAAGTGAGTTAATGTCATTTGCAGTTAGGCTGACTAGAAATTAATTTTCTAAAGGCAACAGATATGACAAATTTCTCAGTGGGAGTTCTGTTTTTACTCAGAGAAATCATGAGAACAGTCAGCGTGCACAGTGAATTGATTTGCTTTTCGGCAGTAATGCATTCTGAAAACTCCATTGGAAATCTGTCCCCTTAACAGGTGAAAAGCAAGCCTTTGCTGCTCTTCAACCTTTTTGATTATAGTGGACCTATCACCATATTTTTAACATTATATAAAAGGCTGGCTAACTCTTTTATACAATGTAAAAATGTGGAGTTTTAAAAATTTCTGTAATTTTTTTTAGTTTTTCGGGGGAGGGCCACTCCCCTACCGCCACGGCAGTAAAGACTGAAGAGGAAATCTGCTGCCTTTTTAGATGCATACATAACACATTTTCCAGGTGATTATGAGCTGTTCCTTAAGTCCGGGATCAGGCATCCATAAAGGGTATTCCTGGAATGTCTCCTGATTTCACAGTTGAGCAATGCAACAGAAGCCAGAAGACGATATAAGGAGGAAAAGAGGTAATGGGAAGGAAGCTTGGGATAACGCAGGAACTTCTGAACTCAATTTGAGGATTAGGGGCTTTTGAAAGATAAGTATTATTATTATTTTTAGAAGTTCGGCTTTAGGTTTTGGTGGACTGGAAGTGGCTAACTACCTACGTATACAATCCATTCAATCTTATCCAGTCAATGTCTTAAATTTCTTTTTACAACATTGTATAATCATTGGGTGAGTGATCAACATTTGTCATTTGGGCAAAATTTTAATTTTCTGTATTGTGTAATATTTTCCATAACCAGTTAACTGTAGTCAATTTCAATGGGAAAATTCATTTCAACACATTTAAGCAAAGTGAACTATGGGACCAAAAAAAGGGTTTAGGCAACTGTTACAAAGGTCTCATTGACTGTCTGATCAGAGTTTATAAAACAAATATTAAAGAAACTAATTTTTAAAGGCCTCAGATATCTGATTTTTTTTTATTACCAAGACAAGCCATTAAGGTAATCTGAAGTAAGAAAATTCCTTTAATTTTACTATACTTTTTTATAAGCTATTAGTCAGACACCCTTTCCTGACACGTTGTAGATAAGTCCTCCAGCAACATTGTCTCTGGTCTTCTTTTCCTTAAATAATTCTTGTTGGCATTTAGCACGATACGCTAATCCAACACAACATATGATTTTGCCACTGGCATACAAGCCATCACATTTCTATAGAAGACAGTTTCCTCTACCTGAGTAGCTAAAATAGCCCTGCGGGGACAAAATGTCACACTGCATATTCTTAAAATAAAGGAACCACCCAACTGAGCTGTTTTTCTGTGCAAGGTGTCATAAAAATATAGTGATTTTTCTAAGCTGAAAATCAATATTATGAGGTACAAATCTGTAACTTGCCCTTACAGGCAAAGAAAATGGATAATAAACAGTCACATACACACAGGTAATATAAGAATAAGGATACCTAAGATCATGTTGGCAGGTTATAGTATTTTAAAGTAGCACTCCAAAGGAGCAATACTATGCAGGCAAGCCTAAATATATCTGCATTGATACATTTATCAAATTTGTACACTGATGAGTGGCAAAAAACCCCCAAACATACAGTATATACTTGAATATAAACTAATATGAATATACAATCTGGGTGTTTACTTGAGTATATACAGAATACAATACATTTCTGTTATACATGTGCAAGTCCCCATGTTTTGTCTACTGCAAGTACAGAAAATACCTGCTAGAGTTCCAGTGAGCTTTAAACTTCCTGTTTTGGCCTCTGTTGCACTAAAAATCACCCCAAAATTGTGATTAGTTTCAGCTTATCCTTTCCTGCTAAACTACAAAAAACACCTCTTTTCCAATCTCCATAACATAAGGGTAAGGGTTAGGCTATTTTGTAAACTAGCAGAGAAGACTTTATATAGGAAGGAATACACATTCTCCTTCTATTTTTTATTGTTTCCTAAAATTCACCAATTTTCATCAGCAATCTACTTATTGTAAATGTATCTTTTACAGAGGCCAAATTTAATAATAAAAGCATGAGAAAGCTCATTTTACAATAACTCTATAGCTAAATGTCATACATACATACTTTTTAAATATTTGTAAGAAAAAAATGTTTGGGTTTTTTGTTAACTTTTTTTGTTTTCAATACATTTTTAATAAAAGTTTAGTAGAAAAAAGGGAATAAAATAAAATACAGATTTAGGATCATAACATATAACTGAATCTATATAGAATAAAACATAAAATCTATAGAACTGTGACCTAATATAGTACAAACTGTACATCATTGTGTTACAGTTGAAGTTATTTATACCCGCATTACTTTATTTTATCAATATGATAAATATATTGTAAAAATGTTGTATATTACAATTTAAAAACTCATTGTTCAAAAATATTAGAGTGGTCAAAGCAGTTCTAGATTATAGAGTGCTACATTTTACCCCAACAAAACATACATTTGGTGAATAAAAATAAAACATAAAACAATAACAATAAAACAACAAACTACTAAGAGAAAAGGGGAGGGAGAAAAAAAAGGTTTTCCTGAAACAATCTCAAGTTATTGTAAAATTAGGATGAGCGCTGACCTAGATAGTATTCACACCAGATGTAAATTAAGCGGAGCGTATGCCCGCCAGGGTTCACATATGGTAAAGAATTTTTCTTGGGTTTCATTCAAACTACTGGAAAGGGATGGGATGAGAATTCCATTTAGTCAACATTTGTTTCAATTGCACAAATAAGGGAGGATAATTGGTGGACAAAAGTGTAGAAAACGTTTGGGTCAACTTGATACCCAAATATTCTAAATGGGAGGGTGCCCACATAAACTGAAATGCTTCCTGTAGAGTTTCACATATCTGGTCAGGCAAATTTAAATTCAAAGCTACAGATTTGTGCTCATTGACTACCAGGCCAGAAACATTTGCAAACTCCTTTAGTACCATAAATAGATTTCCGATATAGATCCTTTGTTAAGTGTCAAGAGCAGGGGTCATCTAACTTTTTTGGCCACTAGGCCATTTCACGGGTGGGCAGGAACACACTAGTCCGGACTCTCTCTCGAGTGCCACCCTAATGGCTCCTCCCCCACCAGGAACGCCCCCTGAATGGAATTCCCTCTCCTCCGCAATGCAAATGGTTAACACTTCCGCCGCTGGGGGAAATAGGGAGCATTGCCACAGCAAGAGGAAGCTCAAGAGCCGCATGCGGTTCCGGCGGCTCTGGTAGTTTGTTCCGGCCTACTCCTGGAGCCGCAGGTTGCCAGCCGGCATTAAGCCAGATTGGCCGGGGGGGTTAGGCCGGAACAAACTACCGGCTAGGCCATATCTGGTCTAAAGGCCGGAGTTTGCCAACCTCTGGTCAAGAGGATATCATCTGTGAATAGACTAGATTTTATAAATGTTGATAGCAATCTGAATTCCATGTACATTGGGAGTACATGTTTTAAAGGCTCCAGTGCCAGTATGAACAGTATGGGTGATAAGGAACACCCTTTTTAATACTGTTCCTGACAATTACAGTAATAAACAAATTACCACTGTCACCTTCAGGGTTCAGTGGAATTTGCAGCTTTTTTTTTCAGTAAAGCCTGCATTTATTCAGTATGTCATAGTTGGTGAGTACATGATCAGGCATCTCTGTGGTTGAATTAACTGTGGGCACTGCAGCTATCAGTAATAGCTTGAATGTCATCTGATGGTGGCTCCTAAAAAATGTTTCCTAATAAATTTTTGGGAAAAAGTATCAATCTAGGGAAATATTATCATACAGATTGTGAATGGGAAAGGCGGGGGGGAGTTCACTGGTTCTGTGATAATTTAGATTTTAGGTTACTTAATATTAATTTAAAGAAAACCATATTTTGCCATTAACTTAAGAAGCAGTCAAAGCTCAGTAACTAAAAGATTGCTGATGTGACAGGCCTTTAATCAGGAATCTAACAAACTGAATCACCACATCTTAAAGCTGGCTGCCGAATGGAGTTCTTAATTATTTATAGGGGGTCATAATTATAAATCACATTTGTTGCACAACTGAGCTTAACATTGCAAACAAAAAGCAATTACCCATAAAATAGCTAATCAGTAGCTCCTATTGATATTAGAATATAAATGTTTTATATAAAAGGAAATGTATTGAGCAGCAGTCCAGTCATTTCACTTTTTTCTAAAGTGCAGTATAATGGAGTATTACTGATTGCTTTGTCTGGACCTTGCAATAAAATAACTGGATCCAACTTTCTACTTCTACTGTTACCAATAATATATATATATATATATATATATATATATATAAATAAATATTACGTTCTTGTATTTTCTATATGTTGGAAATAAGATAAAGTAAAGAAAGAAAGAAAGCCAATGTGCTTTCATTTTTCTAACCTGCAGTAGACTGCAATTACACTGGCTGTATATATCCTCAACTGAAAAAATCTAAAAGTAACCATTAGACAGTGCAAACAGGGAAAAGAGGCATGTGAAGTTTCTTTTGTCAAAAAAAAAGTACTGACTTCTGATGGCTTTGTACTGTGCAGTGTGGAGCTTGGATCTGTATGTGTTGGTGCATAGACTCTATGGAGCCGTGGTGCATACAGACCTAGCTTCCAGGGACACTGCACAGAGATAAGTCTATGCCATAATTGGTAATTTTCTGATTATGGTAGAAGTTCACCACCCACCAATAAGTACACTTCAGCGCTAAATAGTAAAAGAGTTATGAGGACATACAACTTCTCAAATAAATCATAAGTGGAGTAAAACTGTTTGTATCCTTACATGTTGAGCAGGGGTGTAGTCGTAAAAGAAAGAGGGGGCACGGTACTATCCATTGTTATATAAGAGCCTCATTCCTGAAAAGAGTGAGGGCAAGGCATGCCCACGCGTGCTCGCCCCACTTCCATATCTGAGATTGGGAATTCGGATTTTCAGGCATCATGATTGGCCAGGCCTGAATTAATTTTTTTTTTAATTTAGTATAGTTTTACTTTAGGTCCTCATGTCTAGTCTGCTCTGACTATTGGGATGAGGTTTCAAAGTCCCTGCTAAATAGTTTATCTTACATTAAGTAAGGAGGAGGAATTCAGACTCTGCACCTAGGAATTTACATGTGGACATGAGATTTCAGGAGCCTTTAGGCAATTCTGCACCCTAGCAGAAAACAGATATACCGAAAATATTTTTTAAATACACTCATGTTTTAGCAATCAGAGAATAAATTGAGTGACTTTATGTTTTTGTTTTGCAAACCACTCCACTGAACCCCATATCAGTTTCATTGAGTATCAGTGTTCCAGAATGCAACAATAATCTTTTGTCCAATGACAGGTACTGGGGTGAACACAATAGCACAAGAGTGTTGCATTTTATTACCAGTGAAATATGTGATTTCTGGTGTGACGTTAATTTTTTAAAGCATGGTCACAAAGTACGTAAAGCCAAACTCCAGCTAACTGGCTAAATACAAAGGTGAAATACATATAAACAAATGCATGACACGTTTTACATGTCAAAGAGTTCCTTTTGGATACCATTCAGTCTTAAAATGTCAGGGTAATGATAACATGCTTTCATCAGAAGCCAACTCTTTAGGCTTTTTCTTTAGTTGTACAGGGACTTCATAAGGCTGATACCAAGTCAAATTCCTGTACTTGTTTGTTTGCATTAAAAAATAAACTAATCACCAATCATTAAGTCTTTTATATCTATCTGGAGTTCAGCTTTAGGAAATCTATATGTCCCACCTGAACCCATGCTTTAGACCAGTGTTTATCAACCAGGGTTCCTCCAAGGGTTGTTCATGGTTCCTTGAGCAATGAACAACTTGTGCCTCTTAGGTCAGTTTAACTGACACCAATGATGTTTTTGGCTATCTGCAAGATACACAAGGTACATTCTTCACACTGCATAGCAATGTAGGAAGCATTCTAACAACTGACCACTATAGTGTACTTTGAGCCATGGAGATCGTAATTATTGCAGGGGTCCTCAAGACCTGAAATTTATTTAATGTTAAAAAATAATGGAGAAATAATTAGGCTGTCAAGGTTCCAGATGACCTCTTTACAGGAAAAGTGAACAAATCTGTTTCATGGTTGCAAATTGAATTTTGAAATTATACCTCATGATATTTACCGGAACACCCTTTAAGAAAAACAATAATAGTCATATAGTGTAGGAGACAATAAAATCTATCTTATATATATTACTGGGAATCATATCCTAGTGAAGATGTAATGTTGCCCTGTTGATAATGATAATCTGATGTAATAGCTTTGTATGTACATGGATGATGTCCCGTCACCCTCCGTACTATAAACTGGCTTCTGATGATATGTCTGGCATTTGCCAATTTTCTTTAGACAGTCAGGCTGCTTTTTATCCCCTTTCATCTCAAAGATATAAATGCAAAGGTAGGAAAAGCATTTCTTCTTATCCACAGGATCTTCAATCAACGACTCCTTCATTCTGTCAGGTTTTAGTGGGGGTCCATAATGACTTCAACCAGGAAGCCGCACTTATAACTAAGATTAACTGGTACAAATGATTAGGGCTTAGTATAGAACTGTCTCTTGTAAAGATTGAAAAATTACTCACGCAGGAGTTGTCATTTATATAATCCTAAAGTATATGTAAACCAGAAAAGATTTAAGTTATTTTTTCCTTTTTAAAGAGATTGTTGTATAAGTTCCTTCTTTACTGCCTTGTTCTTATTCCTTTGCAAATGCTTAGGGATCCTGCAAGTTCCCTTCTTTTCCTGCAGCATACAGACCATGCCAAGCATGGAAACAGTCCAGTCTTGTCTTTATCTTGGCAAGTAATAGCCCAAAAAATCATACCGACTTCAAGCTGCTTTCCCATCCCTACCTTGTCCTTGAGTAACATAAATGGAAGGCACAAAATGTAGAAATGTATTTCATCACCTACCTGTTGCAAACATTTTCGATTTATTAGTCAGTCATTACCTTACCTCCATCTTCCACATCAGTAGGCATTATGTCACCTTCATGCAAGGTTGAATCGTTTAGAATACAAACCAAGTGACACTTCACATGAAACTTGCAATAGACTGGAGTGTCTTCTTGCAAGATTTTGCCTGTTCTGGGTTCCGTAGAATTTTCCATGGAATGATGGTAATGCCATGTTTGCCTAGGCCCTGCATTCCAAGACAAATGTAAGTGTACATATATTTGTAACATTTTCCTTTTATATGTTTATTTTTACCCTACATATAGCAGATGACATGCAGAGTTTAGGTGTGGGAGGAAGACGGGGGAGACACGGGAACCTTATATTTAGTGGATGGTTTGCTTTAGCTTTTGTGGCTGTATGTTCTACTGCTTTGACCAAAAAGATTGCAGCTGATAGACCTAAACCTGGACAAGTTATTTTCCACAATGCAATGCAGGATTTCAATACCTTGCATTGTGTAAGTGGAGTTGACAACCAGTGTTGGAGGTACAGTCATAGAATCCAACAAAAGCATTCACCTCTGAGATGATTCATCTTTGCACTTAGCAGTTTCAAAAACTTCAATAAAAAAATATTCTAAAATATAACTGGATCATCTCCTTTATTTAAAAAAAAAGATACTTGAACTTTTAAAATATGAACATAGAAGGTGGCTTTTCAACCCACAGTGGAAGAAAAAGAGATCCATTAGCAGATTCTTCTAATGAGCAAGCATAGCCTTTGAATAAATTACATTCCAGATACATAAATTAGAAGATAAATTGCATTCTAGATTTTATTATGCAAAAATATCTAAAAACTTGGGTCACCGTGCTCTTTTCACTAGTTGAAATCAACAAATTTTAGGTAACATTGGCTTAATAGCATTAAAATTGTGTATTCCCAGCAGACGTTTTGTGGTTATTATCTACTCCAAAATGTGGTGACCTCAAGTTACTAATCTGCAACAAAAGCCCATTGTAACTGTCACAACCATAAGACATGTTCATAATCTGTTTCGACTAGTACAGAGCTGCCAGCGCTTCTAAACCATGTTTTTAATTTTCTTTCAGGTCAGTTATGGCAATTCTTTTTGCTATAAGGCAACTTTAACAGCAGCTATTGCCCAGACATCAAAATAATAAAAAAGTAATGGAAACAATTTCATTGTCATCTACAAATTTCTCCAAAGTTAAAGTGCATATTTTAGGCTAGCCAATAAAAAGCAATATATTGTTTCCTGGATCTAAACATTGTAGCTTGTGGAATGTTAGGTGGTAATGATACTGTGTGTATTCTACTTCTTCCGAGAGTAGTAGAGTTTGCTGAACACAGTTGGAGAAAATGAGTGGGCAATATGCCATTGTGAAAGGACTGGCATATGGCAAAAAATTAGAAAATACTTTATAACTTGGGGAGACAGGGCCACTAGGCGTCGCTACGGCTTGCACAGAAATGGTGTGGGCCCTGAGAAGGGTCAAGGTACAGAGTCTAAGCAGTAACCAGGTCTTCTCCAGAGCCTCTAGTGGTGAGGATGTTGCACTGCTGGTTACCACCAGGTTGCAGTCCTTGGGCACACCAGGGTGGGCAGGAAGATACATGGTACCAAATCACTAAGCAGAAGAATTGTCAAGGAAGGCCAGGGTCAAGGCAGGCAGCAAGCAAGAGAGGTCAGGTCACCAGCCAGGGGTTAAATACCAGGGATCCAGGAAATGGACACTAGTGACACAGGGACCACTGGAGACACAGTAACATTCACAGACAGATAGGAACACTGACACAGCACAAGAGAATAAGCTGGGAAACAACTGACTGGGCAACATGGGGTTAACACACCAGCTGGACAGGGGAAAAACTGAATTAACCAATGGGTGTACAGCAACTAGCTCAGCAAAGCTAGGGGTTCGGCACTAGTGGAGACACATTGCCCAAACGCTGAGTGCTGTGTCTGAGCTAGCTACATAGCCAGGGATGATTAGGAGGCTATTTCATGACTGGCTGGCAGGATGGGCGAAACTGATAAAGCTTGGTAGTGCAGGCATGCCCAGAATCAGAACTGTCCACATGCTCAGGAGAGAGACGCCTGCGCATTAGCGAAGAAGAGGTAAGTGTGAAACTCAGGCAACTTAAAGGAACTTATGATGTTGACTAGCTAGCTCCTCAGAGGAAGGTGGGTCAAAAGATAAGAGACAAGTTCAGTTGTCTGATGAGCTTCTGACAGTTTTCTTCATGGACAGTGTCAGGATCTGAACCTAGGGCTGCCCTGAGTTTTCCATACTGCGCCACCTGATGTGCTGGATAGGTCCTAGTTTGATCTCATAGCCAATTTCTCTTTAAGTCATGCCTCTTTAAGTCATGCTTTGTATTTCCTGTTTTCCAGATCATTTGCTTCTGCCAGTATTTTGTTTTTGACATTGCTTCTGTTACATTGTGTCCTTTTCTACCACTACTCATGTACTGATCCTTGCCTGCTGGTTTAGTGACCATTCTTTATCACTCTCTGCTTCAAATGTGATTCTATTGGCTACCGAATTTGGTTTGATCATTGACTACGCTTCTGCTTCCCTCCTGTGCTCCTGTACCTGTGTATTAAACCTGGCCTGTTCACTACAACATACTTGTTTGCTGCTGCTGCTGATATTGGACTTAAAATTCTTTTCCTAGGTTGTGAGTGAAAGACTGTAAACAACTGATCAAATTTAGAGCATATTGTTGATGGCATTTTGGTGCCAATCATAAATTTTGCACCAGTCTACTTGAAGTGCCCGAGTTGAGGCAGGTTTAGAGACATCACCAGGAGCAGGAAGGAAGCTATCTTCTCATGGGCGACATGCAGATTCCATTCCCTTCTCCACATCAACTCCACGCACAGCAAACCTTTCTAAATTTTACCACTGCTCACCTGCCCAGTTGTTAGAATATTTATCTTGACTGGAAGAAGCTGCAGAATGGTCACATGGGATGCTGAGCTTCCATGATCAACGGGACAGGCTAGGGACAGTAATGCCAGAAAGGCAAGTGTTAGATATTGTGGGATAACCTCCAGCCAGGAAATAACATGGACTCTATCTAACTTGCTGCAGCTTGTAATGTACACAGTAGGCAGCAGTTTTCAGTGAAATCGGAGAACACAATTTCAGTACAAGAGAAATCAACTGTGGAAGGTAATGTTAGTGTGAAATTTGCAAATTTAAAAAGATTGAAAACAATTTTTGAAGTACATTAAAATGTTCAAGCATATATGAAATTTCAGATATATTAAATAACCACAGCAGGGTTTATATCAACAAATGTTGTAGAGTTTTATCAGTAAGTAAATTAACAATTGAAAGTATGACCAGCAACTAATTAAACCAAGAAGGGAAGATAGAACCATATGAAAAGCTTAATGTTATTTTCTTAAAATCAGAATAGAGTCATAAAATGTGGGGGGTTGTAAATATCAAACATAGGCTCAGAAATTCAAATTCTCAGGTGTAGCATCTCTCATTCTCTCATATATGTATTATATTTATGTAATCTGTGGTTTGCCTGGAAATCACCTTTAACTGAGAGGCCTGCAAATAAACTTTGGGTCTGATTTCCATTAAACAAAGAGCACTAACACATCCCAGAAACATTCACCCATGAGAACCAATCCTTTTCCCTAGTTTACATGAAAGCGTCCTGTAAGTTTATTGTGAGCAATTGCATTCTTTTTGCTCTCTGTTTTATTTTTGTAAATCAGGATCATCACATTTTTACTTAGCATAAATCTTTAAATAATAAAGTGTAAATTGTGTTCCTTAATAAGAAAATTCCCACTGACTAATTCCA
Organism: Pyxicephalus adspersus; assembly: GCF_032062135.1. Classification (NCBI taxonomy): domain Eukaryota; kingdom Metazoa; phylum Chordata; class Amphibia; order Anura; family Pyxicephalidae; genus Pyxicephalus; species Pyxicephalus adspersus. The sequence goes on along the minus strand of NC_092867.1, from coordinate 21,582,483 downwards.
TTCTGCAATAGATTGCCTTGCTAATCTCTTGTTAATCTTTCATTTTGAACATTGAAGTCTAAAATGTCTTTCTTCCAGCAGTTTGACAAATAGCTGCAGTGGGATAAAGTTGGCTCTTGGCTGTTGCCATTCTTGGCAAACTTTGATAAATAATAGAGACAGAACTCATATGTGCTGATAATTATTTTGTTGTTTCATTTACTGTCCCTGCCAGCTACTTTCCATCAATGTTCTAACAGGGTTAGTGCTATTGACCAAAAAAAGGCAGCCAAAAACTATATTTCCTAATGATTCCCTCATCCTAGAATCTTTGACAAAATCCTTTTGAGAAGACATGGGCAATAAACTGTTGCAACCAATCATGGATAATTGTTGGTATACAAATTGTGCTGGTACTTAAAAGACCAACTTTATGTATGTGTATTGTCAATTTGCTGTCTTTTCCTGGAACCATTATTAGACAAAACACCATAGCCCGGACTACACCCAATCTAGAAATTGTGGGTGCTATTTAATAGATTTGTCTTTATGTGTGTGTGTATTTCAGAGGGTCTCTTTTCTTATCCTTTAGATTGGCTATTGATATATTCTTTGACCTGACATTCACATGCAAACATAAGTGATAAGAATAAAGTAGATCAATGAATTTAATGCTACATGTGAGAAATGTGGATTTGGTGCACAAAATGTCTACGTGTTACTAGTAAACTTTCTATTCCCAAAATATGTTTGCCCACTAAATCATTTCATCATCCTGAACATTGTCCTATGCACTTCAGAGTAGGGTAGAGATGGGCCCTGATGGCGAGGGGGAGGGAGTTGATTTATAAAGACATTTTAAGCTGTTCATGGTGCAAGGGAAAATTCAATAAGTAAAAGTAACAATTTACTTTGCAAATAAAACCCAATCACGTACAAGGAAATTAAGACAGTTTTCCCTCAAAATGATAATATATTTGCAGATAACTGCAGCTAAAAGACACAATTGATAACATACTTTTAGTTAATTCCTTTATTCGTTCAAATCTAAGGCTACAAGATCTGATTCTCTCTGTCAAGACTGGCAGCAACTCTTGTAAAAAGCATCCAAGAAGGTTTAAATATTAGTGATGGCAGATATTGCTTTGTAAACATCCAAAATGAGTGTGCAATAACTTTGATTTTTCATCAACAATTTAGATACTGAATCAGTGGATAACAAGCATAGAAGACATCTAGGGCATATTACAATTTTAACATTGCTCTTTACTACTCTATATGTTGCAAGTTTTCCTTTTGATTTGGTTGTAATTTTTAAATATAATTTAGAATTTTAAAGGCTAATTTTCTTAGTGAAGCAGAGGCTCCTACATTTAGGACCATGCATATGCAGATGATTTTTTTAATTCAGAATGTACTATGTAATTATATAAAACTTTATATAGCCCTGATGACACAGAAGGCTCTAGCATCATAGCTAAAGAAGATGATTGTCTTATACCATTGTCTAAAGAAGTAACAAACTGTGATAAGACCTGTTACATCAAGATTGTATATAGTTAGCATCCAGTATAGTATCATTGTGAGTTCACTTATGGTATGGTCCATCTCTCGGGGATACTTGTGGTGAGATTCAAAGTGTGCACACCACACACATTCACAACTAGCTTGGTGAATGCAAGGTAACCGGTTTGGCAGATGCAACCAAGGACATTCCAAACTCCAGGAAAGCATAAAAAAGTTTGCACAGAGCAAGTTTTTCTAGTCCCAGTTATCTAGGACACTGGCTAGTGCCTGAGATCAGAAAGAAAGGGTAAGCCATTATGTTTTTATCTGTGGATAATTAAGGCATGTCATTATATTTTGTCTTGGGGTGAAAATGTAAGACATTTAGGTAAGTAAGCCCAGGTTTTTTTTTTTCAAGCAAGCTCCGTGAAGTATCCCTGCTACTTTGCCTATTTGTTCATTTTCCAAAAAGTGAATATTGCAGTTGATGAATACTAAACCCACAAGCAATTGAGGCCAAGTACACACAAGAAGGCCCACTGCCAATTTTGCATTTACCTAACTGATCCAATCAACCTACCAACCAATAACCATTTCAACTGTAAAAGCATAACACATGATTTTCTGCCCTTGTGATCTTTGGGAGGGTTTGGGGTAAATCACAGACTTGCTTGATTGCTTGTACCCTTGACATGATTTGTGTAAACTTGAGCAATACTAACCCACATGTTCAATCTGTCCACATTAGATCAAAAACCCCAAATATAAATCTACTTGAATGTACTTTAAAACTGATCATTTTAATATGTTGAATATCAGATTGGAAGTTAAAATTGGCCTGTGTTTACCTATGGCTTGAAAAAAAAAAAAAAGAACACAATTAGGTAATCTGAAATCACCCCTGATTGTTGAAATGGCTTTTGGGTAAAGAAGGATACATTTCTGTTTTTATGTTATACTGGTCTTTGTACATCATTCTACTCTTTGTGGCTAAAATAGATTTATTGCTCTTTTTACACATATTTTGCAAAACAGAGTATTCAATGCAAGTTTCAATTACCACCGAGAAAAATATGAGCTTTTTTTATCTACTGTAGCAAAAACTGTACAGTCGGACTCATTTCCTGGCCAAAGAAATCCCTCATACAGCAATACTTCTCTTGAACAGCACGTCTCGAGTAAGCTGCTGACAAAATCGCCACTGGACAAATAACTGCTTACATTGTGTTACTGCTTATTATGCCCAATTATCATCTTAAAAAAGAAAGAAAGTTACCCTTGAGAGAAACATAATTGGAATCACTGAGTGTAAATATTTTACCTCCTTTGTCTTGTATCACTGTATGATAGCAATTGTTCAGGTAGAAAAGCTAACCTATCATTAACTTTGCGTTCATTACCGTTCATACGAAAAAGAAACAATATATCTGTGATAAGTTAGATGTTTCTGTTTTATGTGGCTATATATTGTTGTAGGATTGCTGTTTTTCTTTTCTGTTAAGGTGAAATGTTTTCTGCAGTCAGCTAATTTGTAGGGCAGAAAAAAATGGTGCAGAACAGCTGCAATTTAGAACAACGGTGCTTAAAGAGATACTGTTACCTTGTTCAATGCAAGGATGAGAGATGGTGTTTCTGTATCTGGTCCCCTCACCTCTATACTAACCCTGGCAGCACTTTTTGGTTGGTTCTTCCTTAGTTGCAGCCAAAACTGAAATTTTGAGGGAAAATGATGCCGCTTTCTTGGTCATGTGATAGTGCCCATGGCTTCTAGATCTGACCCCTATCACAGGGTAGGAGGTCACATGCTCCCCTATATTTTATAGCAGTAGCAAAAGGTGGCTGCAACAGAGAAAAAAGTGGGTATATGATGGTCAGATTAGTGTCATTGGTGTCATTGTATTGCACTGTTACTTTGCCTTGAATGGGCTAGGTGACTTTGTCTCTGGACATAAGTTGTACAGAAATTATGAAAATATTTTTACACCACAAGTTTACGCATTCAGCATCTAGAAAACAAAAAGGAAGGCAACATGCTAAGGTTCCCAATTAGCAAATACTCCATCCACCTGGGTAGCTTTTGTATTTACTTAAGGAATAGGTATAGTGGTAGGCTAAATCTTGAGTGGAAAAAAGGGACCCAAAAAGATTGAGTGAACACTGCAAGTACAAAGCAAAGTGGGCATCATGGTCTCCATTTCATTGAATGATAAATATTGATAGTAATAGAGGGTTGGGGAGAATTCCTACAGCCAGACATATAACCCCTTGGAAAGAAGCATTTTTTGTGTGTTTTATATATTAAGAATTGTATTTTTTGCTAGATGTTATCATGTTCTATTTACTGGATGTTATCAGGAATGTGTGTATCTAAAGGGTTTTCTTGTTTATAGTATACACAGCTCCTCTCCTCAGAGACACCACATCAACCATTGTAGATGGTATTTCTGGAGATGTTTCAGCTGCTCTCCATTTGACACTGTTTCCCAAAACAGTGATGTGCTTCATAAACCCTGATGCAGGCAGTGCATTATCCTGAAACGTGTTGGCTCATTTTTTGGAATGGAGTACTACCTTGACAAAACCTTAGTTTTTTTAGATTATTTGGATCTGGTCTACATTTGACTTTTCTATTTGTTCAGATTCCTGCTCTCTTTTCAGGACCATCATTGACCATTTACAGTCTAGAGGCAGAAAATTGACCTAGCAGAAAAAAGGTCATGTCATCTGGGTGGCAAATCATTTAATAGATAGGACAGCTCTTGTCCTTTTTACATCTTTCATCTGGTTATTTGCTGGGAGTTCAGTTTTAAGCTTGGTTGGACAGTTACATCCAATTGTCCTCTAGTAAATGGAAAACCTATTCCATTCGATCTCTGCATAGACACACTCCAGAGAGCAAGCATGTTAGTTCTGCTTATTTCGTACATGCAGTACATCCATTTTTTTTCATGTTTCTTAGTTTTACTATCTATTGACCTGGAACATAAATCTTAAGCCCCCCCCCCACCCCGCACAGAAACTGTGTCAGTAAAATGCCCATGAGTGAAGCTGAACTTTAAACCGTAAGGTGCTACACCAAAGTGATTTATTTGATTTTCATAGAAAAAATATTCTCAGAGAATTGTCTGGGTTATATAAATGTAACACATATGAAGGTCGCAAGTGGAGGTCATAGGTGGAGATTCTGTGAGTTTTATGATTTGTATTTTCATGCCTTATTAAAGACCAATAAATTTAGAAATGGCCTATTTAAAAAAAAATAAAATTTTGATTAAAGTTTCAGCAGCTGTCAGACTTGAAGAAAATTAAGATAAATGTAGCATTGGAGGAAGAAGGGTTTAGTTACACTGAACCAGCTTCTTGTAAGTTATATGACTAAAAGAAAACCTCCAACCATCTCTTTTTTACCCATAATATCAGATAACATATCAAACAGGGACAGCTATCCCTTTCTATAATAAAGACCAGCCTAATCACAAATTTCCAAAGGGCCACATTGGACTTCTCTTATTAGGTCCTATAAGTTTCTGTTCCTCGTCTGGTAATATACAAATAGAAGCATGGTATTATTTAATTATTATTAGTTATTATTTTTATTTGCGATCAGTGCAAACATTTTTTCTTGGAGTAAATTCAGAGCTGTCTTGTGCATACTTCCTGTCTTATCTACATAAAAGTGTGTTTGGTCCTTCCTGCTTTTATTTTGGTTGGCAGAATATTTAGTGTTGTAAAGCTCGAAGTCTGGGAGAATTTGAATAGATTGGCAAAAGACTTCTGGAAGTAAATTAGGGTTATTATTAATATACTTTATTAAAAGTAACACTTTACAAAAAATGCTTTGTCATAAGAGTCTTTAGAGAGATCACCCAAGTTTACCCATGAAAGTCTTTCTTCTCCAGCCTTGGAGAGCTTTGGATAGTCAGGCCCATTGTGTTTCACATCTGTCAATCAATGGATTTCAATCCTGTTGTCCATTTGTCTGGCAATTAAATAAAGTGAAGAAGAAAAAAAACATTGGGTTGTAGTCTGTGGAGAAAAGAGAGTGTGTGCTGTAGTTGCTCTTAGGATGACCTGACATACCACCTGTTCTCCCTGAGTATATCATTTTAAATTAAGAAATGGGTGCAGAAAGGGCAGGAAACCCCTTTTTCACCTACATACAATTGGGTTGGATTACTAAAGGAGTGGAGCCTACTCACTTAGCAGAGTGAATGTTAACTTATTTTAATTAATAAGAAAAAGCCAATATCAGCTTATTAGCAAAACATTCCAACTTTCAGTAATGACAACTAATTTTTTTAAAAGTTACCCCCATTGAAAATATTAAGAATATATAATGTAATATTTCAGGTTTACTGCTTGATTTGCAAATGCATGCAGAAATGTTGCAGAGAGAGGTTACAAAAAGAATGAAAATGATTTCAGACCTGATACCTGTCTGTTAGATTTGCATTGGATAGATGTTTCATCACATTGGAAGGTCTTTGTAACTTTTTTTCCTTTTGTTTCTGAAAAAGTTATGGGCATCTTGAAAAAGTGAGACTTTATGGTAAGTATTCTTCCCATTTCAAAGAAGCATTGGAATGTTTTCTATCTGCAGACATTAAATCTTCTATATGAATTGGATCACAGTTTTTGAAGGATGACCTTTTCAGCATCATAAAAGGAATGGAGGTGCTGAAGCATTTAAATTGTAAATGCTTTTACTAGGGCACCAATAATTTGATGAACACGGCTATCATTTTTTTTTTTTCTATGGCGGTAGATTAAATCTGAGACATTTAACAGTCCTACATGAAAAATAAAATATGCCATGCATCTCTCTCTCTCTTTAATTTAATTCACTGTAACCCTTTATTTTCACAGCAAATTTGTTCTGTTGCATTTTCAGAACAGCTGTTACAAGCGGAAATAAATCTCCACTGAAAATAAATTGACCATTCTGAGGAAAGTATCTCTCAACCTTGCAACTGGCAGTAGAACATTAAGCCAAATGCAAATACATTGCAATGGGAAGGTATAAAACAGTCAGAAAGGTAAGACTTTTTTATTAGGGATAAAAGCGACGTGGAAATTTTGTGTAAAGATGTTGCAGTATTTGTTCCTCTTAATGGAACAGAAGAGTAAGAATATACATCTGTGAGAATAGAACAAATTAGTGCTACAAACCCAAAAAGTATTTCTGTTGCAGATTTGGTTGGTAAACCAACACAATTTTAATGTGGATCATTAGCTCTGAGCAGTTTTGTAGGTACATTGTACATAATATTATACAATAACAGGAACCCTGCCTGAGCTTACACGCTTGTAAAATAACATAGTTAAATAGTTACATAGTAAGGTTGAAAAAAGACATAAATCCATCAAGTTCAACTAATAGGAAAATAAACATATCCCAGATATAAAACCCTATAAGACATAGTTGGTCCAGAGGAAAGCAAAAATAAAAAAATCCTGGTACAATTTGCCTTAACAGGGGAAAAAAAAATCCTTCCTGAATCCATGAGGCAATCGGATGTTCCCTGGATCAACAGTCTCTGTTATTTTTACTTTAAAGCCTTAATACCCAGTTATATTCTGTGCTTCTAGAAAATCATCCAGCATTTTCATTTTCCTAAAGCAATCTATAGTAGTTGCTGAAACTACTTCCTGAGGGAGCCGATTCCACATTTTCACAGACCTTACAGTGAAGAAAGCTGTCCTTTCAGTACATGATTCAAAATATTCTCAGGCCTTTCTGACACCTTTTACCAGCTAAGTGAAAATATCACAATTCCTCCAAAATGCCATAGGCAAAATATAACACTACCCAAATGTCTAGTCTACTTAGACTCCTCCATATTCATTTGCTTTGAATTATACATAATCAAATTTTTCACGTGTCAGAGAGATGGAAAAACGGCACCATTATAAGAACACCTAACAAATAAATTGTTTAAAAGTGACAGAATTAAACAGTGACGGGTGATAATGGCACTGAATGGGTGACCCAGGGACATCATATTACAAATATGCATTGCTGCCATACAAAAGTCTTTTAACCTCCACAAGGTGAAATCTAGTGTTGCCCTACTCCTTCTCCTGTCATTACCTGATGATTACTTGGTGATTAAGTGAACAATTTTTTTCATCTGCTCTACAGCGCTGCTGTCAACTTTAGTCTCAATGGGGGTTTTAACATAATCATTAGCAGTACCTCCTGCTCAGTCACATTTAGATAAGTGGCTGGGTAGGTGGTCCTGTTACAGCAAAATCCAGCTACACTGTTTCCTTTATGAAAAAAAAAAAGTTCTAAACTTACTTTTGATGAAGTATTTCTACATTCCTGAATAATCTGTGGATCTGTCGGAAATATTTTGTATCCTCTTTAACTTTGTACTTAGTTTTCTAATAAAATTAGAGGAAAAATTTAGATTTCTTGGCTGCTGCTAGAAACTTGAACTTTTTTTAATGTGTAATAATGCAATTTTCCAAGCAATTGACTAAATGCCACACGCAATTTCCATTGAGGGTGCAGCTAAAAACATTTTTCTCTCTAGCAATGTTCATGGGGGATTGGCATATTGGTGGCTTTCCCTGATAAGAGGAAGGCACAACATCTCGATGAGATAGGGAACTGTCCAGTGTGTGCTGCATAAATAGCAAAAATAGAAAATGGCAAGGTGGGGAGCATTAGGAGAGGCCCCTAGTTGGGAGCAAATCCCGGAGCTGCCAGGACTGACTTAATTCCCGTGCCGGACAGCCATTATCCTGGCCTGGGCCAATCAAGATGGCTAATAAAGTGAAAGCTCAGCTGCACAGCTATAGCCTAGCTCAATAGCTTTCTAGTTTTATTCCAAAAATAATGCTTATTTTGTACATCAAATAATGTTAATGCCCTATTCAAATCTGGGTTTATACACAAGTATGCCTTAAATTCCAGAAAACTTTTGGAAATAAACAAACTTATATAAATAATAGGTCTATATTTATAATTTTGTCAATTTAGCTTTTTTATCCTCAAAAGTTGAATGCAATTTAAAGCAGAACAGAAATAAAAATTAAAAAGTTACACTTACCTTTAAATCTACCGATCCATTGAACCTGCTGGAGTCCTCGATCAGATCCCACACTGGCCTGGAATTCTATTATATCCCAGTGGCGGGGAAGCGCCGGGTGCCACCTTTTTCCTCGTTCTTTTTCCTTCTTTTGGCTATGTCACCCAATCTCGCACGTTAGGGTGTTGCAGTAATAAAAAATGGAATAATAATGGTACTTTATATAAAAGGGTTGTCTACCCTTTAATGTTAAGTAAAAATTTTAGTTTAGGTCCTCTTTAACAACCTCATAATATTATTTGCAACTAAAAAAAGAAAGTTTTTTTGGTAGCTTAGACTGGAGTGTATTAAATGTACATAGGAAGGAACATAGACAGCAATGCAAATCTAGCAAACAAAGATTGCTGTTCAACACACTATTCCTAACAGCCAATGGTGGGCTTAATGGAGGCAAACATTCAAGGAGACAGGACACCAAATCATTTCACATGAAAATGATATTTCAGAGACATGTAGGTTTCAGAGACAAATTTCTATATGCTTTAAGAAAGGAAACCTGTAACACAAATCTTGCAAGAGTTCTGGCTGTTACCCACTAATTTATATATATGTTTTTCCCTGTTAAGAGATTTTTTCTCAATCACTTTTGTTTGTTGAATATGTTCTTCGAGGGAAAGTAAATGATTTTCCTTGACTTTAAAAGGTTTATTGTACTGGTTTTAGATTCTAGTTATCCAGTAAATGACAAACTGCAAAAAAATATGTAATGCCTGTTTTGTCTTTTTGTAAAAATGAAATAAATAAAATAGTTTTGATGACCCTTGAATCGTAGTAGATTTATATGCTATAAGAAAATTGCAAAAGAAATACCCTAACCATCAGCGATGCAAAGAAACACAAATGAATGATGTCAATAACTTACTTTTCTTTTGAAACTTCCAATTTTACACTAATATTTTAATAATCAGGGTCGTGTGATCTTTGCTGGGGCTTGAGGGATGAACTTTTAGAACAGTTTGGTTACCACCAGAGAAGACCAGAGAAGTGAACAATAATAAAAACTTCTTTGTACAAATCAGAAAGTCTGCTTACAATTCTGGAGTAGGTAATAAAACCTTTTAGAACAGTGAAATCACTGAAATCTGTCTAAGTAAAATTACAGTACCAAAGGTTATTTATCATTTACGCTACATGAAACCAATATGGAGGCAGCCATAGTCTGTCCCTTTAGCAAATGACTAATTCTTGAGCTGACAAGCATGCAAAAACATACAAGTTAGGCAAGAAAGAATGCCTTGACCCTATACATGTGGGACACAAGAAAATATGACAGCCATGCAATTAGCATCATCAGATGGAATAGTCAACAATGGCGGTCCACATATTTTTCTCTGGACAGATGATCTTTAAGTAACTTGATAAACTTGCTAACATGAAAAAGCGTGGGGAGCAGTATTTTAGTGAGCTGTCCATGGTGCTGAATAGCATTCAGTTTTCTGGTTCTATTGCTATTTACAATTCAATAAAGATAATAGGCAAAGAAGGGCATGCAATGCAATTAAATATTATTTATTATAGATAAGCAAAATATCACAGTAAAACAGTACATAAATCAGTAACATCAAACAATGGTAGCAGTAACTCGAGTATTATTGGAAAGTTCAATATCAAAGTGATCGCAAATGGTATCGTCGTCTCTGTTCCAAGCGCGTTTCGTTGATTGGCTTCATCAAGGGAATTTGAGACTTTTATTTGAATATATTATTGGAATACCATGGAATGTATAAAGTAGATGTTATTCTATATGATGAAATATAGAAAATCTTTGAAGCAGTAGTAGTATCTCAGTGACCCGTACCAGGCATTGCTAGTAGATCACTCTGTTACGTCGTTGACGTCGTCTCAACGCTACGTTTTGAAGCTATCTGTTATGACTTGAAATATGTAATTCCTACTGTAAAGCATGCTGCAGTAAACTGTTTTACCATAGTTCTACACAGGCATTGCACTGAAATTTTAAAGGATGTCAATAAGTTATTAGTAACAGTGTAATTTGAGGTTTCCCATCATGGGTTTGATTTAGAAGCCAACTTTGGTTGTAGTCAAACTTCATATTTTGACTAATTTCACAAACCTATGTGGAAATTGGAGCAGACGAACACTGCACAATTTTCCCAACATTCAGCCAATATGACTGGTGCTCACTTTATATTGCAGCGCTGGGTCACTGGTTCGAATCTCTGCCAGAACAAAATCTGCATGGAGTTTGTTTCTCTCCGTGTTTGCATGGGTTTCATCTGGGCACTCTGGTTTACTCCCACATCCCAAAAAACATACAGCTAGGTTAATCAGCTTCTTCTATAAATTATCATCTGCCTTTGTTTTGACATATGACTATGCTAGGGCCATGAGGCTGGGAGCCTCTTTGATGGGCAATCAGTGATATGATATGGATTTGTAAAGCGCTTCATAAGATATTGGTGCTATATAAATATAAGCAAATAAATAAGTAATACTCTGCTACTGTTTACCTGGAAGTTTGAGAGTTTACTCCCTACTTACTCAGTAGAGAGTTTACTCACTACTTTT
>NC_092867.1:21546410-21569154 GCF_032062135.1 Pyxicephalus adspersus | reverse complement strand
GAAATTTGTTATTATCTAAATCCCAAAAGGATCCTACAGTATTTTTTATGCTATTATACATCAGATAATTGTGTGTGGAAATTCCCAGAAGCCTGGTTAATGAAGCTCACATTGCACGTCTTTTTCACCTTGAACATTGGTCTCTTCCTATTTTGTTAGTTGCTGACCTGCGTTAGGTTTGCTTAGGGTGGCTTAAAACACTATTCATAAATAATTCTTTTTTTTATTTTTTTATGCTGCTATTGCTGAGTCATCAGCAGTCGTGACCCCTTCTCTTCAAATCTAATAAGTAATTGAACACCATTGCAAATATATTTGGGGCAAATTTGCTGTATTACTTATACTATACACAGTAGGTGTAATATAAAAGAAAAGGAGAGAGCTTCAAGGTTGTTTTTCAAGTGTTATGTTTTAAAAAGTTGGTTGCAAATGATATTATACATCAAGGCTATATTGTATAGAACCATCTGCCATTGTATAATCATAATAATAATGTGTAGTGTAAATAGCCGAAAAAGAAAGTTTCCTTACCCAACGCGTTTGGCCTATTAAGGCTTCATCAGGGGTCAGCGTAACAGACGTGTATGCTTTGTTACAGAATATTTAACTGGAAATGACAGTAGTCTATTGAATAGCTGATAGGAATGATGGAACAATAGCGATTTTCCTAGTTTATAGTACTGTTTGCACCATGGATATATTATGAAGAGTACTGATGGTATTTTTGGGATCAAAATTATGTTAAAGTGCCATCCAAATACAGGAGAAGAGAAGGGTAGCATGAGCCTCAAAGCCACCCTTGTGTATGTTATTCTGGCCAGGATAACTGCCCAATGAATGTTGGCACAGTGAGCCCAGGAAGCTCAATAAGCCACCACCCTGATCTATATAAAAGCCAATTTATTGAAGAACATGTGCAAGTGCTTTATTTACATGAAGATAGGAATGCACCCAATTGCAATCACTATGATGCTATCATTGCATTGGTTTCCTAATGGTGGATAATGATTGGTGCATTCAATGCAGCAGGCAATCAGAAGCCAGGGGTGGTCACAGTGTACATAGCCTGGTTGTTGAGCTCTTGGTGATTTGAATTGCCAAAGAAAAGAGTTATTTTTATGCTTATGATATGGCCATGAAACCGTTTTTCTACAGGTGAATGATTTCAGAAGTCATTCACCTGTATAATAATCTACCCTTCAGGGGTGGGGATGGGTGGTAAACCACTGGCCAGTTAGTTAATCAAATTTACTTATTCATACATTACTTGTGAACTGGTAATGATTTTTATCCAAAACATCATTGAAGACAAAGAAAATTTAAATAATGTTGCCCATGATCAGTTCATGTCTACTAGTAATAGGGAGTACTAGGCTTTTTTTGTTGCTTGTTTCAGCTGAACACATTGGTATTTGAGTGAATTTAGAATACCATAGGCTGCTGGAATAGGCAAAAATTAGGCTAAACTTGTTCTCTTCTTTTACGTGCCCTGTGTGTATTCCTTAAAGTGGACCTATCACCAAAATGTTTACTTTATATAAAAGGGTAGATAGTGACACATTTTTTTTAGTTACAATAGGCTACATCACCCGATCTCACGATGGTGGCACTCATCCCACCAGGGTGAAGGAGGATTACGAGATAGTGCAGGGCCAAATGGAGGCAGAGTGTGTAGGGATCGGAGGCTCGGTTGAAGTAAAAGTAAGTTGTTTTTTTTTTAGTATAATTCCACTTCATGTCAATAATTGCATAAAAAATAAGCCAACTCTGCAATAAAATACATAGGTTAGGAATAATAAAATGCTGTTTTATAGAAGATATCAGCCCTGACCGTTCTTGATAGCTTTGTAAATCTCTCATGCCTTAACCCAGAGATGTCATTCAATTCTTTAAAGCAACTCAAGGATTAGCTGGTTTGTTATTGTTGTCTATGTTCGGCTGAAATATAAATCCTGTGATTTAGCCAGGTTTAGAGAAGGTGACTTTAAATCTAGCATCTTACAGTATGAGACTCAATTTATCTTGTCAAGGTCACCGGAGGTCACTCATCTCTAGTTGTTCATCCTTCTCTCTGAAAAGCAGTGTTCATTTTCACACAGTTCACATTTTGCCTGACATTTGAAGCAGGAGCAATTTTTGTTCTGCTGCAAACGTTTAGGATCAGGTTCAAAGTTTTGCACAACAAACTTTACTTTTCTAATGGATAGCAGACACACATGGAGAAAGTATTATGAAAAATGAAAACACTCTTCGTTCTATTATTGCACTCTGATGTATTGGGATTATAGAGGGAAAAAAAAGAGGCAAGAAGTGCTTTAGAAGGTTTCTTTTTGGTATAAGTACATTCTACTGCAGATTCTGGGCATTGCTTTTTTATTCTTACTATGCTTCTTGTAGTTTTGGATACTAAAGAGTAAAAGGGACCTATTTATAAAAAGAAAGTGGTGGTCAAATAACACTTTACCACGCCTTTCTTTTTTCTAAATGTTATTTTATAGTGCTATAAAAATAAAAGGTGATCAGGTTTTCTTATGGTAGTGATCAGTGTTAGACAACCATATCACATTTACCCTATATTGCCAATCAAAAGCTAATTAATTAGCATTAGATAACTGAGCTCCACTTTTCCTTTTTTTACCTGTGGTCCCTACTTTTTACCTGTGCTACATACTAAGTGGGGACACTAAATGGTTTGATTTGTCATCCTTGTGCTGGTTTGGATCTGCAAGGATGTTCATTCTCTAATGACAGGACACCTTTGTGATCAGCACCCTACTGTGGGTAAAACTAGAGATTCACCTAAACAAATATATTTCACGGTTGTGGTGTTTTTAAGAGCTTTCCAAAATCACTAATGTCAATTAGTAACAAATAGTTACTACTAGTAACAAATATAAAAAAATATCTGATGTCAAGATATCAACAGTTGAGGTGGTTTGTCGGTGAAAGTGGATCTTACATTAGGTACATCTAATGCAGAGGTAGGCAAACTCCGGCCTTTAGGCCGGATATGGCCTAGCTAGTATTCCAGTCCGGCCCAACGCCCCCCTAGGTATTTATTTTTGTATCCGGCCTAATTGAATTGTTGCGTTATCGCACGTTCCAGCGATATAATCGATGTCATCGAGTTCCCACACAGTAACCCCAATTACTATGCCTAAAGAGCAAAAGCAATGCGCATCTACTAGTCTCCAGAAGGTTGACGTGTCTTCAACCCCGAATGGACTAACAAATTATTCTTCTAACCTTGCAACAAAGCCCTGTGTTTAGTGTGCAATGACACCAGCAGCACATTCAAGCGGTCGAATCTCAAGGGGCATTGCGATGCCAAGCACGCACTCACGTACAGAGACTTTCATTGACTTCTATCCTCAGCTGCCACATGCTCAGTTTCCAATGTTGTTAGCCCATGCCAAGTGTGTGATCGCAATGTTTGGCAGCACTTATTCGTGCGAGCAGCTGTTCTCCAAGATGAAGTTTTGTAAGAACAAGTTGTGCTCCTAGCTCACTGACAATCACCTTCATGACATTCTGTTGCTGAACTCCTCATCATTAGAACCTGTTATTGTATCTGTCTCTAAGAACATGCAACATCATGTTTCCCAATGATCGTACTGTATTTTTAAATAAAAAACCTTTCCTTCGACACCTTGTTTCTTCTGGCTCAGTGTGCCATGACCTCCTGAAATGGCCTAGTAGTCCAAAAAGTTTGCCGATCCCTGCTCTAATGCATTATAATTTGTAAAATATCTTTTTTAAATATACTTTTTAAAGTTCAACTCAAACTTATATTAAAAAAAAAAAGTTAACTGGCCAGCAGCTATTAAAATGAAATACAACTATTGCTGCAATTCTTGCCATATCTCCATTACCGTCTCCCGCAGGCCCATTGCTCTGCTATACAGTATTGGTAGTCCTGTCTTGTTGTGCTCTGATGACACATTAGGAAAGTGAGCTGATATTGTTGCTAAAAGCCATACTCCAGCTTTCTGTTGTACCCCACTCCAGCTAGTTGTCACGGTCCCTCCCGTGACTGAGGGTAGAAGATCTGAGAGACTTGCTGCACATGAGGTTATCTGACAGTCTCTTTGCTTTCACTTGTTTCAGTGTTGTTGTTGGTAATGACCATACCTCTGGTCTCGGCTGCAGCTTGTTATCATTACTATTCCTCTATTTAGCCTGGCCTTCTACTTCAGGTCATGGGGTTGATATTCTCTGCTTGGAGGTGGATGAGCTGGTGTGTGATTCCCTCCTGAGTTCCTGCTCATCCATTTTCTATTGAAGATAAGTTTACTTCTATTTGTATTTTGGTTTTTACCGTTTGCTTTTTGTTACTAGGCCTCAGGGAGACGCTGGTTCGTTCATCTGGGAAGGAACCAGTAGTCTCATGCCCTGTCACTACTCCTAGGGCATTTCAGGGTTCCTAGGGTCTAGGTTCTGGTGTATGAATCCTCCCACCTTCAGGGTCATACTGACAGGAGTCAGGGCTAGATTTAGGGTTTCTGTAGGTGGTGACCATTTCCCTCTCCCCAGCTTGGAGGTCTAGTCCCTTGTCATTATCTTCTTGATTTTATTCTGGTGTTCCTCTCCTCGCCCCTTATCCCGTGACACTAGTCCCTGGTATAGAATATATCCACCTAAATGCCCCTTTCACTTATCTAAATCTGTGGTCATGTGATTTGTTCACCAAGAGTCTTTTCTGATGTATGGGTGGGTTTCTCCTTTAGAAGTCTATACTACTGCCTACATGACACTTCCTTATGGCTGAGCATTGGAAGAGTAATCTCAGAATTGGAGTAGTCACAGAAAAAGAGAGCCATCACTATAATTTCCAAGCTGATAGAGATAGTACTGACAAAGTTGTCAAAAAAGTTATTTTTTAAGGGGCTGTTTATCTTGTGACCCAAAAGCAGATGGTCCGTGAGAATATATTGAGTATATATCTCCACAGTGCCTTGCTGTGGCTGTTTGGTACCCCATGGAAAGCATGGCAATGCCTTGGTTGTGGATGGCAGTGGTGGGAGGGATGGTGATGAGGGGGGTCTGCATGGGCTGTCCCCTAAAGGAAAACTTCAAAGAACCTAAAGGAAAAGTAAATAAAAAGTATGCTTTAGACAAAAAAAAAAAAAGAACAAAAAAAAATTAATTTATTTTCCAAGGCTGCCATTCAGATGCTTATGAAAGGATACACAACTTTATTATTTGACTGCATGTTTATGCAGGAGGAATATTAATAGGCTGTTTAAAAGAAAATCGATTTCTTTCAAGCGGAAATTAAAATTTATATTTAAAGATTGTTTCTAACCACTACCCCGGTCACCACTATAGCTGTAATATTCTGATGTCTGTACCCAGGCTAATGAAGTCTGCCTTCTTATGAGGTTGTTTGTGTCTTATGGCTGGCTGACTTGTTAGCTGAATTATGCAAATAGTTTCTAATGCATACCATTTTACCAGTATTCCAGTATAGCCTTCCTGATCTTTATGCACAAGTCACTGTTGTACGTTTGGAAACATTACCTAGCCTGCGGTCCAAACGCAGCAGAAATTACATAAATGCTGTCTTCTTATATGTAAGTTGATAGAGTTCAGAGTTTAACTTCTAGCAGTTAGCCTTGATTTAAAGCCCTGAGGTTGTGAGTTAAATCCCAGCACGGTCATCATCTGCAAGTTTGTGGAAGGTTAATCAGTTTCCACACACAGTGGACATTAGAAACATATGAGCAAGATGTCCTCGGGGACAGACTAACACAAATGCTTGAGTGCTCTCTGCAATACACTGCACAGTAATATATATATATATATATATATATATATATATATATATATTTATATATTTATGTATATCAATTTATCCAACCATATATATATGTTGTACAAAGAGAACATACAAACATACATGATTTTTTTTTTTGTTTGCATGATTTTCTTTCAACAACCCAACAAACTAGAAGATTAAATGGCTTCCCCTATAAACTGGCATTAAGCTATGTGTCTAATATTTGTCACTGGAAAAAATATTTCTTAAAAAGCTAGAATGAATGAGAACTATACACCCAGAGCTGTTCTATGAAGAGGGGGAAGGATAAGCAGGAAGCATGCCATTGTACCCTCCTCCCCACTGAGGAAATGATAGTACTGCTCCCCAGTTGGTTGTTTAGCGATCTGCCTCAGCAGATTGACACCTGAGGGCCACATTAGCTGGATTTTCACCCAAGATGAACAAGATAATTGTCCAGCGTGTGTCCAGCAGCTTTAGATTATGAAAGGGGCATTAGAGGTGTGAGTAACTCTGTGATAGTCAGTGACATGACTATAAACCAGTGTTTCTCAACCAGGGTTCCTCCAGAGATTGCTAGGGGTTCTTTAAGCATTGAGCAACTTGTGCCTCTCAGATCAGTTACCACTACACCAATAATTCTGCCATTTGTTCCACTGGTCAGCAATGTAAGGACAATATTCGTCACACTGACCACTGCATTATTATACTGTGAGCTGTTGAAATAGTAATTATAAAAGAGGTTCCCCGAAGACCTGAAAGTTATTTCAAGGGTTCCCCCATGCCCATAAGATCAAGAAACACTGCTAAAGACTAATCAATCTATTATTCTAACCTTACCATTTTCCATAGAAAATATGTAATGGTTTAAAACTATATATATATATATATATATATATATTCATAACTATATTAGATTGTTTAATAAAGGTCAAGTTTACCAATGTCTGATCAGTAAAATATTTATCCCTGAGTATTGTTGGGTAAGAGTTTTTACAACTATTGATCAATTATTGCTTTTTGACATGACATTCATGTGGTTTATTATTATAGCTTTGTATCCTAATAAAAATCAATTGTATTTACCAGTTTCTGTGAGATAACTGTATACACATAGATTGCTTTATCTGAACAGATAAATAACTGCAGACAATTGTAGCTGCTCTTCCCATTGAGAGAAATATGAACATTAAAAATTGCACAATATGGGCATGATATATTAAAGCTTTGCAAGGCTGAAAAGAATATACTTTCATTAGTGAAGCTGGGTGATCGAGCAAACCTGGAATGGATTTCATAAAAGTAAAATGCTATTTTTTAGCAAATGCTTTCAATCCTGGACCAGATTCATTGCAGGTTTGCTGGATCACCCAGCTTCACTGATGAAAGTTTATCCTCTCCA
The DNA here is from genome assembly GCF_032062135.1 of Pyxicephalus adspersus. Taxonomy (NCBI): domain Eukaryota; kingdom Metazoa; phylum Chordata; class Amphibia; order Anura; family Pyxicephalidae; genus Pyxicephalus; species Pyxicephalus adspersus. Next base: position 21,561,973 of record NC_092867.1, on the reverse strand, counting down.
GCTTTGGAGAGCTTTATCATGCCCAATGTATAGAAAGCCTAAATTTCCTTATAGAAAAAATATATATAACCAAAGGCAGCACGCCATTTTGTTTGAAGCAAAACTTGCATATTTTCCTTAGAGAAAGCATTGGAAATGAGACAAATCATCTTACATTGCTGGCCACTGGGAAGAATGTCACCCTTACAGATATCCAAAAGATCATTGGTGTCACTTAAAATGACTTGAGAGTTCTAATTTGGTCATTGCTCAAAGAACCCATAGGTGGAACCCCAGGGATCTATAGAACCCTGATTGACAAACACTGGTTTAAAGACTGCCCCCCCCTCCCATGTATGTGGAAATCTGCACAATTTGTGGGACATCAATGGAAGGCTAGTATACTTATATATGTCTGTTTTTAAACCTGTTTTAAACCTAAAACTATTGTTAGTTGCATGGAATTGGATTTTCTGCATTCTAGATGTTTATGCTTTTTTTTATAGATCACATTAAAAGATCTGTGATGAAATAAGTGAGAATATAGTATGATACAGCCCTATAGAAAAGAGATCTCCACTTGTCTGACAGTGGGTAATGAAAAATTTTACAAGCAATCAATCATTCTTAGTGCATAATCAGTTGACACCACTGATATAGGGCTGTAAAAATCTGTATAAATCTGTAAAGATTTATTCAATAATAGAAAATTTAAACACAAACCATTTAGGGAAACGTAATAAATATACTATCGAATGTTACAATAGGGACATTGTGGAATTGGAGAAAGTACAGAGAAGGGCAACTAAACTAATAAAAGGAATGGAGGAACTCAGCTATGGGGAGAGATTAGCTGAACTGAATCTATTCTCCCTTGAGAAGAGACGTTTAGGGGGGCATATATAAATGGTCCATATGGAGTAGAGGTCCCCAACGCATGGTCCTCTGCCCACTAGCGCACTGCAGCCGTCTGACAGGTGGACCATGTCTCCCGGAGACATTACAGGCTCATGGGAGAGCACATCATGACATCACTCTGTGGGAAGTTTCTTCCCCTTTGAGTGACACACGGGTGTCCACACATGCATGGTCCAGAATCTGTGCATTTAGTGGTTTGCGACCTGCAAAAGGTTGGGGACCACTGATATAGAGAACTCTCAATTATTCACCTTGAGATCATTACAAAGAAGAAAAGGGGACTATTTGCGTCTGGAGGAAAAGAAGTTTAAGCTGCGGATAAGGAAGGGATTCTTCACTGTAAGGTCTGTGAAAATGTGTCTCTTTTAGGAAGTAGTTTCAGCAACTACTATAGATTGATTTAAGAAAAAGCTGGATGTTTTTCTAGAAGCACAGAATATAACTGGGTATTAAGGCTTTAAAGTAAAAATACCAGTGACTGTTGATCCAGGGAACATCAGATTGCCTCATGGAACCAGGAAGGAATTTTTTCCCGTGTTGGAGCAAATTGTACCAGGGTTTCTTTTTGCCTTCCTCTGGATCAACTATGTCTTATAGGGTTTTATATCTGGGATATGTTTATTTCGCTGGTGGTTGCACTTGATGGTCTTTTTTCAATCTTACCTACTATGTAACTATGTTAAATAAATTCTATAAATACATGACACAATATACATATATTGCAATTTTAAATGTAGGGGTCCATCATCAATATTAGGAAGAAATTTTCCACCTAGATGGCTGGCTACTTTTCAAGTAAGTACAATGCCTGTTCAAAAACAAAAGGCCCCAGGTCTGTGGTGGCAGTGTTATGATCTGGTTCAGCAACGTTATGTGCTCAAAAAAATTATATCAGCCAACTATGTAAATACCCTAAATGACCAAGCTTTTCCATAAATAGATGTTTTCTTCCCAAATGACATGAGCATATTCCAATCCCAATTCATTGGGCTCAAATTGTAAAAGAATGGTTTAGCCAGAATACCACATAATTTTCACACATGAATTGTCCACCACAGAGGCCTTAACCCCATTGGGAATCTTTGGGATGTGCTGGAGAAGACTTTACATAGCAGTCCAACTTTTCCATCATCAGTTCAAGATCTTTGGGAAAAATTATTGCAACTCTGGATGGAAATAAATTACTTTAATCAAAAATAAAGACAGTCCAAGAATATATTAGAATGTGTGACGTATGAAGTATGTGGAAAAAGAAACTGTACCATATCTACCAAGTATAAACTACATATACGCTCCACAATTCTGCTGGCTAGATCAACTTTTCCAAGCCTGGTCTGTAAGAATAATCCCAGGATGTAAAGGCCAATGTTTTCAACCGAAATACTGAACACCTTCAGGCAATGAGATCCAATGGAGTCCTCACAAACAGATACTATGTGCATCTTAACACATTTTGCCTTAGAATCCTCTTTTAAAGAGCAATCAAATATTTTTGGTGCTTAAGCAGCCAATACCAATAGTATATGGTTAGAAAATCTGTAGCAGAAAAACATTTTTTCAAGTACTTACAGATTTCTTGAGGTTGAATTGGAGATATTGGGTTTTCTCAAACAATTATTTAAGCTTTTACTAGGGTCATGTGGTAGCTGTATATTGCATATAGACACAGGGAAGTTCATAAGCTGTCCATGGTTCCAAATACAGTTGTAAGGTGTTTATGATAAAGTAGTACCTAGAATAGATTATTTTAGATGGCTAATATAGATAGCTTCATGTAATCATTAAGCCATTAAAAAATGTGTTCTCAAGTTATTTACATACCATCTGGTGGAACTGATTAGAGCCAGTAAAGGCAACGGGTCTGATTTAATAAATCTCCGAACCTGGGTGATCCAGATTCTATTTACTTTCTATTTATTTTATCAGAGCAGTTATTCAAGGAATAGCCACAATATAGCATTTTAGGATCAAATAACTTCCTTCTTTTGCCTTTAACTTTGTAGTTTTTTTTCAATGTGATTGACTTAAACAGAACTAAGATTGCATAAGTCCAACTTTCCTACTGTAGGTATTATAACCAGAGGTAGGTATTGTTCAACCAGAGGTGAGATTATGTGTATCTATGTGAATATAACCTTTTATACTTTTTATGCTTCTCATGTCCATTCATCATTCACACTGGAAGGTGTGCTCCCATTTGCATATTTATTTATTATCTAATATATGGTCAAAACATTCTCCAGCTACTCTGGTAACTTCGTGATTTGACTTGCTGGTGTCAGGCCAACTGTTTGGGTCTCCCACACCCAGTTTGGTTTTAATCATTCATTTAGATGGGTCATATGTTTTGCAGACAACCCAAGGTTCGCTGATCTCCTTCGAAGAGAACATAGATGTGTATTAAACCAAATAATAGATCACAACTAAACCACAAATCTTGTGCTTATTTGCCAGGAATCATAGACTGATCTATTCATCTCTGACTGTAACTATATTGCTCATACCACCCAAATTTTCGTATATCAGAAAATAACATGCAGCTGCCATTAAATCTCCCATCACCAATACTCTGTCTGTACAAGAATATCCTATCACATCTTTGAAGATGGGATTTTTATTTTTGCCCACACCAGGCAGCAAGATGAGTATTTTGTACCTGTGAGAATTCCTTTCCTTTCTGATGGAGATCTAAGACCTTGGTCATGACATATTTATAGAAGAAAAAATATAATGGGTTTGTTAAACCTTAAACCTTCAGTGCGATGATAAAACTCTCCCTGTACCGCAGAATACATGCTGAAAAAGCCCGAGGCAAAGTTAAAAAAAAAACTATAATTACAAAACACTACATTAAGGTGACATTACGGGGCTCTCTTGTGAAGTTTGGAGTTTTGAAATGACCAGTTGTGGCTCATTAACTGCCATAACTCAGCAATCCTTCTGCTTTGTCATTAGTTGACTTGTTAGGAATATTTGGACTTTGCATTTATTTTCATGGAATAGCTGACATTGAGCGAGAATATTCTAACCTTAGGGGATCTCTGGCACATATTAAAGCCTTTTGTATTTGAAAAAGGAGTTTTAACAATGATTGTGCGTTTCTCTGTTCTTTACAGTCACATTGTCCATTTAGGTTCTGCTTATGCTGTGAAACTGATGTCAAGCAGCTTTTAATGCAGGTGGTGGGATGTAAAAAAAGAAATTGTTAGAAAATGTGAATAATATGCTAATCATATCAAAGTGACATTAATGTAAAACTGTCTGTGGTCTATGGGTTGGTTTTAGCTTTTTGCCATTGCAGCAGCGGCACTAGCAATGGATGTGTCCAGTAAATTTTTCTTTTTAGCTGGCTCAACTTTGACATTTCTTTACTTTACAGAATACTGGGTTTAGTAGCTACAAAGTTCTACAGACTGTACAGTCTGTTCCATGTGATCTTACTATCTTAATATATATATATATATATATATATATATATATATATATATATATATATATATAAATATATACACAAAACTGCATCTGCCTATTGTGAACTTGAGCCTCAGATATATTCTTTTCATCTTAAGTGTATACATGAAGTATTATATAGATAGAACTCTTAAAGGTATATAAAACCTGTCATAAAAAACACAATACTTCCACTAACAATGCTTTGTTTTTTTTGCTCCAGAAAAGCCTTTCTCAAACTTTTTACCCCTGAGGAACCCTTAAAATCAATGTGTCGGTGAACACCCTGGTATATTAAATTATTGGTAAAAATGCATTGGCTGCTAGTGGAATGAATTAGTGGTCTAAGTGCCAACTTTGGTGTTGGCACCAGAACTAGACAGAAACCATTTTTTGGGAGGTTAAGCAGACATAGCTCAAAGAACGCTAGCCAACTTCTGGAGGAACCTTGGAAGAGAATGGCTGCTCTCTATAGGGATGATACCATCTATGGAAACTACTTTTTAGACTAAAGTAACAACTCAGAGTTGACAATAGATGATCTTGGTCCCCACTCCTAGGTTAATAATATTGTAGTTGTTCGATTACTGGAGGGCAGTGGATTGAGTAAATATTTTCTTCTACCTCCAGCATACCGATACTGATTACATTGATTTACATCTCAACTTTAGAAATGTTACTTGTCTGGAACCCAAGCAGTGATCTTTTAAGGGTTTTTAACCTTGTAGTAAGAAAATATATTTATTTACATTATCTTCCTTTCTCTCTGATATCTATCTATCTATCTATCTATCTATCTATCTATCTATCTATCTATCTAAGGTATCTATTCTAACCTATTATCTATCTATCTATCTATCTATCTATCTATCTATCTATCTATCGATCCATGTATGATCTCCTCCTAATAGTCCAAGTAGTCACAAGCAGGTATTTGCAGCACTGGTACCTGTAATTTTGGGCAGCCAACCAAGACACATTGGTGAGAGAACCCTGGGTAGCAATTTCAGACAATTCCAGGGCCATGATTTCCTCTTAAAATTAAGTAGTAAAATTAAAGTTTCAGAGCTAAGAACTAAGTGAGAGCTAAACTCAAATCAATAAATACAAGTATAAAGTTTAAAATTAATATGCCTTTCAATAGTAATTTTTTTTTTTTTACTTTTTCATAATAATGTTATTTGAATACACCAAATGATGCTTTTGTTTGAGTACTTCTGAACTTAATACATCAAATGACAGATTCAAGCAAGAAAGAGAGCAATCAATCATGTATTCAGCTGCGAGAAGAATGATTTGTTACAGGGTGGGGTACATTCTACCTCCAGCCATGGAAATACAATTTAACATTCAATGAATATGCGCCCCAGTGCACTTCATGCAATTAACAGTTCAAGGTGATGAACTCATTTTCCAATTGATCAGATCAGAGGAAACTGCAGCTCACATTGGGCTCCTGATGCGTTTCATAATTTCAATGAAGCAATCCCCTCCCTGAGATAGATATTGTGTTTCAGTGTTTTGTAGGAAGATAATTGGTAAGCTTTATTCTTACAGTTCTTATCTTAGGAGGAATAGTAGGAGATAGCTTTGAGCAATGTTGGTAAAGTGCAGGAATGAAAGAAAAATCCCCAGTTTGAATACCTGTGGACATACAATAATTGAGGCTTATTACTGCCAGTTTCCAATGACTTTGGTAACAATGGATATGATTACCTTGTGACATGTGGAGCCAATCATTTCTCAGGGGACAGTCATTCGGTCTGGTAGATTTTATTTTAGATGATCACTATTGTTTTTTTTAAGATCCCAGACCTATCAGAAATCATGTTGGGTACCAGTATGACTTCTGAACATGTCAAAAGCCTGGTTTTACTTTAGACATGGATAGCTTATAGAAGTGCTCGGAATGGAAAAAAAATAGATGATACTGTTAGGAACATTCAAGCAATCCAATTCAGAATTCATATCTATTAAAATAATAATTTTTGGTAAAAAAACAGGAAATTTATTTCTCTTTAGCACATTAACACAAGAAGTTTGGATAGCAAAGGGCAGTTTGAATCCATTTTTCTACTAATTTTGTCTCTACTTTTGTTGAGGAAAAAAAAAAGGTGAATGTTTACACCCCAATCTGGAAAAAATGCCTGTGTAAAACTGAAATAAATTGCTGTGATTTCACTTGGTTAACCGTCACAAATATTTTAACAATGTGGCTGTTTGCTCACATGATGATTGTTATTTTTCATGACAAAAGGTTTCTTTAGCCAGTTTCAAGGACAGCATGGGGGCAAACTTAATTTATTCTTCTGATTTAATTATACTGTTGCTGTAGTGGTTGCACTAAGTTGGTTGGTGGTTTTGCAATTACTCTTTGACATCAGGAACAGGTGGGTAAAACAGGTCACTGATCCAAGATTGATCTATTATAATTAAGTCAATTGTTCCACATTGGTGGCAAACAGTGTAGTTCATTTTGGAGCAACAATTCCATATGGTGGACAAGATGACAACTGGATGGCATACTCAGACAGTTTTGTTCAGATTACCCAGCAATCCACCTAATTAAGTTAAATAATCAAGCTCCAGCGTATGCCAGATAAGATTATGCCATCTGCCCTATCTGATTCTTCTAATTCCCTGGCATCATTCTGCTTCAACAGCTGGAAATAATTGGACATCATGTTCCTCTTTTTAGGTAAAAATTTACATTTACCCTAATATTTATTTAATTAACCCTTTGATCTACCCTCTGATATATTCTATGTGTAGATAGTGAATAAAAGTAACCAATCATTTTTGTGTGTACTTAGTTTTGGGATTTGTGCATTTTGTTGTGTTGTTATGTATTTTGTTTTTGGGAGTGTGGGAGAGATGTGTCATTTGGCTGCATACTTTCTGCTAAAATGTGTCCCTTTTTCAAGTTTGTCATGAGATCCTTGTTCTTTTTGGTTCCTTTTTTATCAGCTTTCATCTCCTGCCTGTCAGTAGCCAGCACAATTTCTCAGGCTGATAGTAGACCATACACTTTTTTATGGCCCTTCATGTGACAGCTCATGCTGATAGTGCCCTTACTTGTACAGATGTAATCAAAATAATAGCAGTGTGTTTAAAATGTGAATAAAGCTCAAAATTCTTATAATACCTTTCCTTTGAATGACTGAACTAATGTTTAGTTATATAACCACTGTTTCTGAGAATTTCTGCACTTCTCTGTTGCATATATCCCACTAACTTTTGGAAGCTGTGAGCAGGTATTCCAGCCCAGGATGATTGGACTACTTTTCACAATGCAATATACTGTACATATAGTGACTGAATGAGAATCCATAAATATAAATGATATGCAACTAAATGGTATTTAGAGCAAAATAATTTTTTATACACTTCACTAAATAGTTGAATTAATCTTAATTGTTAAGCACACATGCTTGTGTTGACAATGCTGCATTACTGCCTGTGTTATTCTCTGCAGTGTTCTCCTGGTTAAATAACTGATTTCTATGACAAACAGGCTAAGTCAACCTGTAGAAAGCATCAATATTGCTGGAAAGTAGATCTCTAGGGACTATGCTGGGATTTGTAGAATGGAAAAAAGTGACAATTAGGTGCACATGAGTACATTTCCCCACTGCATTAGGGATAAACTTGACCAAAGTGGACATGCAGTACTAAAAAGGTGAAAGAGATATCTGTTTGGTATGTTTTACCCTGTGAATAACATATAGGGCCTGATTTATTAAAGTTTCCGAAGACTGGAGAAGAAAGACTATCATCGGAGACGCTGGGTGATCTAGCACACTCAAAATGGATTTCTTAAAATCATTTGATATTATTTGGTAAGTTTTTTGGTAAGTTTACTGGATCACCCAGGGTCACCCATCATAGTCTATCTTCTCCAGTCTTGCAGGGTTTTTATATATCAGGACTATAGGTTTGCCAAAAAGCCTTTTTTGTGCTTTAAGAAAATATTCCAGCTCAATCAAGTTAAAATGTAATGTCAAATCCTTTGCTTACAAATGACTCAAAATGCACCTTTAAAGTAATGTACTTAAAGTCATTTGGCTGTGTCTGATGTTTTTTAAGCATCAGATCCAGAAAAAACTTACTGTAAATAAGTATAAAACCTCTTCATGCAAACATTTCATGTTACTGGTAGGGATGAGCGAGAATGCCTCTGACAGTCTCACAAAATTTTCCTCCAATCAGCTGTGACCACAGGTTTCCACGGTCCAGGTACCCACACTCCCTGGGCTGTACTTATCAATAAGTACAGCCCAGGGAGCGTGGGAACCTGGACAGTCACAGCTAAACTCATATGATCCCTCAATAGAGATTCTCCATTGAGAGGTCATATGAGTTCAGTAGTACGCCTGCGGTCACAGCTGATTGGAGGCAAGTGCCTCCAATCAGCTGTGACTGCAAGTTCCCACGTTTCAGGTTCCAACCGTCCATGGGCTGTACTTATCATTGATAAATACACCCCGAGAGCATGGGAACCTAGACCTTGGGAACCTGCGGTCACAGCTGATTGGAGGAACGTGTTTTTAATCAGCTGTGACCACAGGCGTACTACTGAACTCACATGACCTCTCAATGGAGAATCTCCATTGAGAGGTCATATGAGTTCAGTACGCCTGCGAACACGGAGAATCACAAGGCCGTTCTCGCTTACATGTTTGATAAGTAAGTGAAAAAGGCCTGATTTGCCGCGATATCGAACTTAAAAATCTTGCTCGCTTATCCCTAGTTACTGGATTAGTGATTTACACAGCATTGAAGCCAAAGGATTATAGTAACAGCCAGGAAACTAGGATTCTCAAAAGGAGAGTGCAGAAATGGCAATCTCCATTTTATTTTTATGACAAATTACCTTTTGAAATAGTTTATAATCTCCTTCAGATACGGTAGTTATCATCACTCCTTTTTTTCATCAAACACACTTTATTGATAGGGCCCTATCACACAGGTTTATTTTTACTTACAACCATATCTAGTAATTTAATGTGAAGAAAGATCAGTCATTCATACCGTATACCATGTAATTTAAATTCCTCCATACGCTGATTCCCCCCAATAAGAAAAATGAAATATTCATGTCAGTGATTGTTGTGACTTAGTTCCTTTTGTTTAAGACAAGGATTGATTGATGGAAGATTGGAATGCAATCTGATAACATATAATCAGAACTATGTATTATCACACAAAGATAATGCAGACTAGATTAGTGTTTTGCACAGTGTCTGACATTGACATGTGCACTGCAATAGCAATGACTTTATCACTTATTTCAGTCTGATTAACTGGCATAAAGGACTATATGGAAGATTGTTTTATTTCATATAAGAAGGGGTTACAGTAATTTTACAGTTTTTAAAATTAAATGTATTCCTGATATTGAGAAAAATAACATAGCGGTCAAATGCAAATCCCCAAGGATGTAATACAACTTTAAACTTCTGGCTGTCGCTCTTCAACCACTACGCTGTCCACTGCAGCATTTGACATCCCCTATGTCTTGCAGTTGAGTCAGGTTGAGTGTGGTTGAGTTTTCAGGGTTGTTCTTCCTTTGCGTCTTACCGCTTTTAGGAACTGTGCTACAAATCCCTGTAACTGCGTGCAAACACGTGCACAAAATAAGCACGTTAAGCCTATGGTAGAACTCAGCAGTCAACAGTCAAACAAAATTTATACATTGTCGATAACATTAAATAGCAATTCCAAGCAATGTATAAGAGCAATCATACACATTAAAGTTGTGCTAAAAAAAGGTCCATTTTAGGTTCAAGTTCTTTGTAATTCATTGCAATAAGATTTAACATTCATAGTAAAACAAAACACAAATACATTTATCGGTCCCGCCTATCATTAGTCCTCATTTGATGGCCAATGATGAATGGGCTTAGAAGGCATGCAAATCCAAAAAGATGCAGGAGCTGTTATAAAAAGCCTATACATTGAAAGTCTTGTGTATTTTAACAACTTTAAATGAAAAAGATATGACAATTGCGAAACAAAATATATCATGTTCATATAACCATCCATTGTTTTTAAGGAAACCTGTAAAAACATGAAGACTGCTATTGAATCTTATTTTGGTAATTGGGTGTAAGTATTTTTTTTTTATAGTTTATAGCCATTAATTTCAAAAATGATAATTTTTTTTACAAAACTTATCTAACTTGAGTGGTACCAGTATGTATTAAACTGTATAAATCCCATCAAATGACAGAACTTGATAAAAGGATGAAGAGATACATAATGTGTAGACAAGCTTTTATACTACAGATCTCTCCATGGAATCCCATTTGACCTTCTCGACAGCTTGTACAAAAGATGTTTTTATGCAGTAATATGCAGTTTGCTTTTATGTCCTTCTTGCTGTCAATCTCTAGTTTCTCACTCTGCTCGAAGTGTTTAAATGGCAGAAGAAGTGTTAGATGCGTGATGTGGAAACATGACTTCCAGGCTTTTCATCTGCACGCACTTCATGTCCGCAAGTACATTGCATTGTGATTGTACAGAAAATTAAAAACTCTTGATATAGAAATAAAATCCATGTAGACAAAAGACTTGAAACAAAGGAAATTCATCTGTGCAATGGCCCTATTATCTTGTTTCTGGTAATTATGTTTGAAAATATTATACAGTTTTTAAAAAAATAAATTCTAGGGAAACATCTAAGTGCAAAAATGAGACACATGGAAGGGAACTGTGTGTATTTCTATCTATCAAAAATATATCTATTTGATATATACATAGACCTGATATTTCTTTTCTGCAGTTAAGGTATACCTACAGGTCCCTACCTTATTCTATGGTTGGAGCGTGGGAGAAGAAGCAGCAGACTGATGACCTCATCTCTCTGTCACTCTTTATTCTTATCCTATAGACATGTTCATTGTTAGCTCATGTGCAAACATCAAAATATTATTGGCTCCCTGTCCTGCATCTTCCTATCCCAGTCTGACCCCTGCTGATATCAAGTCAAATTCAGTTATTGAGACTTCTTGCATTAAACATGCATTTATTGGTGTACTAATAAATATACAATGGGAGATATAAAGTTTGTACTTCTTTATTTGCCTAGAGTTAAGCTCCCAATAGGCCAGGGTGCCATAACATCACCAAACCTGGAAAATAATTCAGTTTCCCTGATGGATTGGAAATATTACTGTAATACAGTTATACATTATATACCAAGTTCATGTGAATGTATTAACTACTACTAGCTACAATATGACCTACAAAAACAAGAACCTTCCCAGACATTCATCGATTGAAAGAGATGGAAAATCTATTTCTGCTGTCTTTTATATGATCTTGACTTTTAGCTGAGGCTCTAGACATCTGGTTATAGAAAATATGATCATAGGTCACCCAATACCTTTAAGCCACATACACTATATATGACATTTGCAAGCCACGTGACCGCAGAATGTGAGAGATATAAAAAATGGTTTGTTAGACTCGTATAGAGTCATATAAACGTGTGAGGTCAGCTCCTTAAAGCCTACCTTCACCCAGCTTAAATTTATGCCAGCTTGTTATTTTTTGACCGTTACCCAACTGTAGAGGTTTTATTTACTTCTGGTTCTTGTGACCATGCAAGAAATTGATGGGCAAAAAGTCTCAAACAGCATTAAAAAAACATTAAAACATTGTCAAAAGTTCAAACCCTTATTTTTATTGTTTATTTTGGGTCCAAATCTACTCTCTGCCACCAACCTAGACCACATAATGCTGAGAGTAAAGAGAGAGAATTTTATTTTCCTAAATTTTAACAGTCTTCCCCCCTGCTGGTTCTGATGGCTATGGTGACTGTCAACCATCATGGTTCTGCATGATACATGTTGATGCAAAGTGGAGAAAGGTATTGGAGCTCTGGCTCTGGGACCTCAGATAGATAGTACACAATTAGGGGTGGAATGGCCAGATTAATTATTTTGTCCAGGCCACGGTTACACTTTAGGTACAGAAAAATTAATTGGGACAGTCATAGCAAATTTCATTCACAACCTACTTGGTCATTACATGTGATTAGGTTGACTTGGTCCTATGCAAATTGCATGGCTGACCTCTTTCCCACTAAGAACCCAATCTGCATGGGAGTTTTTAAATTTCCATGGGTACTGCAGGTTTTATCAATAATCTAAAAAAAGAAAAGTGATGGCACATATGTTACAAAACCTTTGTGTGTGTTAACAAGTACATCAGCAATTTGTGAGTTTTGGTTAGTTGTTTGCTGCAAGCATTGCTCAAATAGTATGTTATTCTTACAAATGTCAGCGTATGTGAAGTTGCCTTTATTCTACTTAATTAGCATGTATTCCACCAGTTTATGTGAGTAAAATAACATAAGCTTGGTATTATTTTTCCTACAACTGTGAAAGCTGAAAGTTTGTTATTGTAGCTAATTAACAAAAACTTAAGCTTTTTCCTGAACATACTTATGAGTTAAAACTCTGACATTATTCTAAATATAAACATGTTCAGATCCATCGCTAACTAAGAAGACACTGGATAATTAACCAATGTGAAAACATAAAAGCTAAATTAATGAAAGTCCCTTATTTATTGTTGCAATATGAGAGAAAATAAAATACAGACCCAGAATATGTTTGTTGCAGTTCCATTCCTATTGAAGTTGAAATGTAAACATGGGACTTCAAAGAATAAAAGGATCAATCATGGTTTTATAATATAGGCATCCTGGTACTGGAATATCTGGTGCAAACAAAGACATCCCACTACTGATTTGCCATCAAGAGGTACCTGGGATTTAAAAGACAACAGGGAGTTTCTTTCAAAATCTAAAAGCTACTAAATGCATGTATTTCAATCCGTGTGAAGCTTTTGTTTGCATTGTACTCAGTACAGTGATTTTCTAGTTGTTCTCAGTTAAATTAAAAAAAGCTATGATTAAAACAAATGTGAATAAAATATTCCTTCAGGTCTATTTTTTAATTAGTTTTTGATATGGTTATATGGATATATGAATGGTTAGACCCCTGGTATTTAACACGTGGCCCGTATGCAGTCCACCAGGTAAAGCAAAACAGAAATAGTTTCTAATGCATGTCCTCTTCCTAGTACTGCTGCAGTAACAATTCTGCACAAGCTTGGGTGGGGTTGTGCTACAGGAACTGTCACCTCCATATGGTTGTCTGTGCCCTTTTTGGAGATTCCCTCTAATATTCCTAATAAAAATAATCATAAATACTGAAAATCATGGAAGTATAACATTTAAGGATGCCAGTAGAACAGAAATAAATGAACCCTTGAAATAATATTTAGGACTTTCTGCTTAAACTGAATAATTGGGGGTCAGTGGGAGAAATGCTTCTATACTAATGGCTAGTGGGACAAATGTTCCTCCTTATAGTGTTTTTTTTAAATGCCACTGTAAGACCATGCTCAGCACCAGTTTTCACCAGACACCAGTCCCCCAATCCTTTAGTAAGCCCCCATTCAGCCTTGGGTGACTGGTTGCGTCTCCCTGCAAACGGTTGCCCCCACAACTTAATGCACAAAGGATGGTGTCTGGGGATGGGCTGGCAGAGGACCAGGAGCCCACAGATAAGCAGTACAAGAACTTCCAAGTAAATCCAGAGTACGAAGCCAAAGTCATACATGGGTGATTAGTCCATCAAACGAGGTACAGAGGAAGTAGGCACAAGCAGAGTTGGGGTCACAGGCAGAGGTCGGTCTAGGCTGCGTATAACAGCAACAGTACTGGAGAAACTCTCCAGAATTAACCCAGCTAAAGGCTACAACAGACACTGGAACTTGAGAAGGGAGATGCTTTAAGGACCCAGCAGCCAATGGCAGCATGGCAGAATGTAGATCAGGAACACTCTGCTAGACAGCTGCAGCACAGCTCCAAATCTCCTTTAGCTGTGCAGTCTTAGTGCAGGGGATACCGAGAGGGAAAACACAGCTAAAGGGAAACAAGCATACTACTGCAAGCTGCAGAACATTAATTCCAAGAACTCCGCTGTTGCTGCAAGCACCACTGCCAGGGAGAATAGGCCAGGGCATGCTCTACTTCGTTGGTACACCACCCAGAATTGTTTGCCAGAAGAAAGTCTCCCAACAGCCACCTTTACAGAAAGCTAAGACAACTATTGGTGTCCTGCAGCTGGCTCTGCCAAGTGGAATTGACCAAGGAACTAGGTATGTACCATCAAAACCGCAAGTTAAGGAACCCCTGACAACCTCTGGATGAACTCTGGTTTAGAATAGATGCTCTATAGTTTTCCCCTTCCCATTTAGCAACATTATAGTAATAAAAAGAAAACAGAACTTAGATGCAGCGAATTGCCTTGGTACACTGCCCCCAACTCTCCATTGTGGTAGGCAGTGTTATATTATGTTCTCTTTGAGCCCCTTTGTCCGTGTGCAGGTTAGACTACAAGCTCTCTTGAATTTAATGTGAAAACTAAATTGGGCAAAACTCCTAGGCACAGCTTGAAAGCTCACCAAACATCTACTAAAAAAATGGCAATGAGCTACAAAAAGGGCACAGGGTTTGCATCTGTGGGTTAGGCAGAAAGCCACTAAAACCTACCATTGCCATGAACATTACCTGCCATGTAGTTGAAAAAGGCTGAGAAGCAGTCCTTCAGAGGACAGCATTAATAATAGTCTAAGTTTTGAAAAAAAGGCTTCTTTTTTTATACAGGGTATTAAAACAGCAGAGCGGTACTCCAGTTTTAAAACAGTAATGTAATTATCACTTTTAGAGGAGAAAAGTGTGTTTTCATGATAAATTCTCTTTAATGCCATTGAATGCAATTTATTAGCACAAAGTTCACATACTAGTTTTATGGGTCCAGAGGAAGAGAGGATTTGTCTTAGGGAGTGTTAATTTTTTATAGACTTTTTTATAGACGTAATTATAAGTACAGTGATTTTAAATTCTCCAAAATCCTTGAGTGCACATGAAGGAGAAATATGTGAGTTTTAAGTCTCTGTGCACCATGTGCATAAATGGATTGGTCCAGTAATGTATTAAGAGACACTATAGTTGTGTAGTTAAGGTTTCTTACCAGATTTTGCAGCCTTCTGTAGTCCGAACTCCATCTGGTGATCTGGCAAGCTTTGTTAATCAGTGTTGCGTATTATAACATTTGACACAGCTTAATTATAAAGTATGGTCAATCAAGCAAAGCGAGAACATACATGTATGAACAATAGTCCTTCTCATTAAAGTA
>NC_092867.1:21537082-21546006 GCF_032062135.1 Pyxicephalus adspersus | reverse complement strand
AATCCTGTATTCTGCTGTAGCATTCAGATGGTAGGGTCAGAATTTGGCTTCAACAACATAAAAGCATGAAACTATCCTGCTTTGTATCATTGGCCTAGACTTGTGGTGGTAAGAGATATTTTCTAGGCACTCTTTTAGCCCCTTAGTACCAACTGAGTACCATTTAAATGCCACAGTCTACCTTAGTATTGTTGCCAGCCATGTCCATCCTATTACCTATCTTCCAATGGTTACTTCTAGCATGATAATGTGTCATGTTACAGAGCTCAAAACATCTCAAACTGGCTTCTCGACCAAGACAACGAGTTTTCTGTACTCGAATGGCTTCTACAGTGACCAGATCTCAATCCAATTGAGTACCTTTGGGTGGTGAAATAGGAGTTTTGCATCATGAATGTGCAACTGTCAATTTTGCAGTAATTGTGTAATGCTATCAATTTAATTTAAATTTCTGAGGAATGTTTCCAGCACCTTGTTAAATCTATGTTACAAAGAATAACTGCATGAATGAAGGCAAAGGGGGTACAACTTGGTTCTAGCAATGTGTACCTAATAAAGTAGCCGATGAGAATGTTCCTCTTTCCTGCTTGTTTTCTGATTTTTTTCAGAACCGGATGAGTAGTCATTTGAAGTCAGTAAGTTACTGCTTTGTCAACTGCCTGACCTCACATACTGACTTTAAGCTTAAGAGTGTGCATAGCAGATCCCCACTTGTAAAAGATTCATCTGTTATTTGATGCTGTTATGCACACTGAGAACCTGGAAGACCATGTGTGGGGCCAAACACATAATTGGTGTTTCATCAACTCTCAGGTGGCCTCTCATCTTTGCTATTTAACTTTAAGGATAAAATTGGGACAAAAAAGGAAAGGTATATAAGGCAGCCTTTGTATATCAGATCTAAATATATCTGGCAGAAATCACCCCGATGGCGTTGTAGTCCACTACAGTTAAGCAATAGAGCTTGGTCACAAACATCTCCCACCAGACAATAAGAATCGGCACTTTACTGTCACCTTCTGTTAATAAGTTCTCAGTGTTAGGCTTAGTAGAAGTCCCAACGTAGAGTGCCGATCTATTTTATATTTTACATTTATATCTGCTAAAAATCTTGCCAATTTATTTTTGCTAATAAATGATAGTTTTTGATCAGCTTTTTTACACACTATTTTACTTAGAAACACAAAGTTTGTCTGATATTGCCATCACATCCTCTGTTCACAGGAAAAACAAATTCATCAGAGGGAGGTCATAATTTCCTTTCAGTGTTATCTTGTAATTTGTTATGCTAATTAATCTGATTCTGCCCAAAGAAATTCCTACTTTATTTTAATTTTACAGTTTATTAGTATAAAAATGGAGATGTTGTAATGGTTTATAATTAGATCAGTATGCAGAATAAATTAAATCAATTTACCTTTTCATTATATGGTTGATGTTTCTATTTATGCAAGTGCACTTACTGGCCACTTTATTCATTATACCTTGCTATTACTGCGATGGATATTCTTTTCCCTTTCTCCTTTACTGCTGTAATTCTTCATGCTATAGATTCAGCTAGGTTCTTTTGGTCCAAATTGACATGATAAGATCACACATTTGCAGCAGATTTGTTGGTTGCACATTCATGGCGTGAATCTCCCATTCCACCACATCCCAAGGGTGCTCTTTGAGATTAAGAGCTGATGACTGTGAAGGTTATTTGAACTTGTCGTCATATTAAGAAAAAGAGTTTAAGATTATGTAGACTTTCTAAGCTTTGTGACATGGCGTGTTATCATGCTGAAAGTATCTATCAGACGATGGGTGCACTGCTGTCATAACGGGATGGACATGGTCAACAACAGTGTTGGTCGAATATCTCACTATTCTATTCAACAGCTATTGGACCGAATAGGGCGATATTGTTCGGGTGATTGAACATCGAATTCGAACACCATTAAACTCAATGGGGGAAAAATTTGGGTTAGATTTTGGAACTGTGTAGAACTGCAAGAACAATCAGGGGAGCAGAGCTGACAGCTCTACTACCCTGATTGCTCTTGCAGCCCTAGGGTAACTATAGTATGTGTTCTTGGATAGAGATTCTCTATCCAATAACACAGGAGTCCCACAGGATCCCCGGTCACTAGAGGCTAAATGGGGACCAGTCTCCCCATTCATTCACCTCTAGTGCTCTGTAATTGGCTGGGGAAAGGAAGATCCTGAAGATGCTTTAGCTGTCATCAGGGTTTACCTTTCCTCAGCCAATCACAGAGGACTAGAGGTGATGAATGGGGAGACTTGTCCCCAATTTCTAGTGCCTGGGGATCCCACACTGACAGGAGGATTCCCACGGCTGTGCAGCCCTGTGGGATAACCTCTAAAAAAATTAAAGTTAGTTACAAAAATCACACACATTCAATAAATTACTTTACCATTTACCAAAAAGTCGAATCCCATGTTTTTCAGGTCGGGTCTATCCGAACTAAAACAGCCATATTCGTGTTGAATATATAGACAACCCGAATTTTAACACCATCACTTGTCAACAATACTAAGGTAAGCTGTGGTATTTAAACAATTCTCAATTGGTACTAAGGAGCCCTAAGAGTGACAAGAAAATATCCCCAACACCATTACACCACCGCCATCCTTCTGAACTGTTGATACAAAACAGGATAGATCCTTGCTTTTATGTTGTTGACATCAAATTCTGACCCTACCATCAGAATGTTGCTGCAGAAATTAAGATCTACCAGCCCAAACAAAGTTTTTCCAATCTTCTCTTGTCCAGCTTTAGAAAGCTTGTGCAAATTGTAACCTCAGGTACATGTTCTTAGCTGACAGGAGTGGCATCTTGTGTGGTCACCTGCTGCTGTAGTCTGCTTCAATGTGCAATGTGTTATGCATTCAGAAATGCTCCTCTACATAAGTTGGGTGCAGTAAATGGCAATTTGTTTTACTGTTGTCTATCAGCTCAAACTAGTCTGGTCGTTCTCTTCTGACCTCTGGCATTAACAAAGCATTCTTACTGCCACTCATTTAATATTTTCCCTTTTCTGAACATTCTCTATAAATCTAAGAGATGGTTGTGCGTAAAAATCCCAACAAATCAGCACAAACAACCATGCCAAAATTTTGTTTGGAAATGGCTAATTAGGCATTGTGCTCAGACCTAACTAAACAAAAAAATAATATCTACTTAATGGCACAGTCCTTTACAGCTGTTTATCAGGCACAGTGGTATATAGCCAGTACTGGAATGTTATTTACATACATTTAAATATGTAAATATGGATAGAAATATAAACACAAGCAAAATCCAATATTATCTTGGCCAGATTGTCCTTGAAAACATTCAGTATAAAACTCTTCCACTTGTAGTATCAGTGCACTGTTTTACTCTGAATGAAATAATAGTGAAAAGAAACATTACTTGTTGATAAAACCCATTGCAGATGCAGATACATTTAATACTGTGGAGCAGCCCTTGTCATCTAGTGTTCTCTGAGACATTAAGGTTCCAGTAGTGGCTGCTAGGGGTTATTTTGAGCTTTGGCTGAATGACCTTCCATCTTATGGAGTCTGCGTATTCCTGGGGTCAAAACCATTTAGCACCAGTGACCTTTTTAACTGGTCTAGAAGAGTGCCATTTTGTCCAATACTGTAAAGAGCATTTTTTTCCTGACTGTCACTGTAATGGGGTATTCGTCCATCTAACCCTCAGGGATTTAAGGTAATTTGGATATCTATATGGATTAGGCTTTTTTACAGGTACTGTAAATAATGAAATATAAAGAGTATTAATATAAACTAGGTACATATTTTTCCAGAAAAATACAGGAAAATATTTAGACTCGAGTATAAACCTAGGGCACAAAATGCAGCTGACACTGCTAACATTTACCCTCCCTGGAGGTATTCCAGAGTGTGGCTCTGGGTTAATTTTCACTATTAAAGTGGTAACCCCGAGCTGGCACCTGTGTCCCCTGGCCTCGTTTCCCCGACGTAATTAATGGGACGTGTGAGCATGTGGGGCAGTGCGCTGGGGGACGTAACCTGGCGGGAAATTTAAAACAATGTACTGCTTTGACATTCAAAATTACTTACCTGATCAGTCTGGCAGGGAGGTTATTATAGTAATTATTAGAAATGCCAATAAATATTATGCAAAAATTACATCCATAATGTTTTATTTTTAAAACATTTGTTTTAAAGGGTAAAAATGTAAGTCCCACAAGCTCCACCTGTATATATTTTAAATCCTTTTTTACAGGTAAAGTATTTTGTAATTTTGAGTTGGTTATGATGGTATTACATGTTCCTAAATTTTTTTTTGTGTATTTTTGTTGACCACCAGTGGATAGTGTAAAGTAGGTAACAAACTTATTTCTCTTATTACAAGAGTTTGTTTTACATTTTATGTAAGAAGACATCTACTGAAGTATCAATCAAGAGTATTTTTCTAATAAAATTTTAAGAGGGAGGATCTTGGTTTATACTTGAGTATATATGGTAAATAACATCCCCACAATAAAGAAAATTTTAGTTAAATTTCTAGTCTGGTGACAATGTCTGTTAAGCTAAATGTTTTTTCTGTGGTCTACCACCCAAAGTATAACCATGAATGCTCACACAAAGCAAGAAGCCTTTTGTATAAACAGAGAAGAGAAGCAGGCATTGACTGATTTAGTCCCTGTACTGTGAGATCAGGTCTCCACAAGATTTATTTACACCACTGTAAATCTCTTAATAGGCAATGTGCTTTCCGTTCAGCTGATCTGTACACTAATTGTAAATTTGTAATCCCATCTTTAGCATTCGAGAACACTCAATTATCTGTATTATCTAACAAACATACTGATAAATGTTGGAGCATCACAAAGTAACCTTTTAAAATAAACAACTAATTAAATGAGGTTATTCTCAATAAAGCTATTGCACTGTAAAAAAAAATAATTTGTCAGACTGTAAATATCGCATTACATCAATAATAGACATTTAATAAGAAAATAAACTTGCTTAGACCTTTTCTACTAATTGGTGCTGTTTTGTAAAGTAATATATCAGCTTAGGGAAAGTAGAGCTATACTTCATAAAAAGACATGGAGAAGGTGTTACATGCCTTAGTCCCATTATTTATGTATCATTTTAAATACAGAAGGAAAATTAATTTGTAACAGTACAGTAATAATAAAAAAGTAAATAGCCAACTAGATTAGATCATGTTTATTATGGCAGATTTTTTTTACCTCCCACCTGCTAATGGGGACACCAATACCTATGCTTATTTCTTGTGCACATCAGCATCCTAGACCTGCAGCTGCCACTTATGGAGAGAGAAAAAGCTTACAATATATGGCTTAGTGATTGTCATTTGAATCATCAAGCAACTTATCTACACTGAAAAAAAAATGTCCCCAATAAAGGTCTTAAATTAGTTGAAGGATTAATTAACTGTGTTTATTCTCCATCTTTATGTAAGCTATTTATGCAGTATGTGGAGAAAACAAAATAGGAACAGAGTTTAGAGTTGCTTGCTCACCAATTATTTTTATTTCTGGGAGAATGTGATTGATGAGGAGTAGGTTTAGGCGTTATGTATCTTTAATGCTCCCCAAGAGTCCTTTAAATGTTCTGACTTTTCATAAAGTAGAATTTAAACATGCCCCATGCAGGGTTCGGGTAACCCAGTCTGGTAAATTAGGTTCCCACAACTAACATGAATTTATTTCCATACCACACCATACAAAAACCTTGTATTACATAGGTACATACATAGGTTGAAAAAAGACAAAAGTCTATTAAGTTCATCCACTAGGGAAATAAACATATTCTAGATAAAACTTTACACACGGTTGAAATATATATATTTCTTCTGCATATTCTACTCTTTCAAACTTATATGAATAAATGCCACGTTCCATTAATTCATTATGTTGAAAAAAATAAAACAAAAGCGTTCAAAAAATATCAGGGACTTTAGAGGCATACAAATAACTTACTGAGAAAGCAGGCAACTTTTTTTTTTTTAAAAGCAAAACAATCAACATCTTTAATTCAATTCATATACATATAGTGAATGTTTAAAAAAACGTCTATACTATATGGCGACACATATGGTCCGAATTTTAGACTGGTTCAGACATGGGGAGTTTAAACAATGGGTAAAGGTGGAGCAATCTTTCACACCTGTTCCTCTGTCAGCGCTCCCCTGGTTACAGAAACTCCCTCACTCGAACTTGAGAGCTCATCCTGTGATCTTTGCTACGTGGAGGGCTTGTCGGAGACCCTTGTTTGAACTCAACCTGTCGCCTAGACCTTCTCCCCTGTATCCGATAATTGGCAATCCCGCCTTTTCCCCCGGGTTGGAAGATGGGAGATTCGGGGGGTTGCGTGAGAGGGGACTCCTTAGGGCGGAACACTTTGTCCACCAAGGACGTTGGGTTTCTCTGGAGACATTGACAGATAGTATGGGTGATTTTAATCTTGATTTTTGGAGGTCCCTGCAACTACATCATTTTTTACGGTCTCTTCCCCCGGAGCATTGCACTCACCGCGCGAAAACGAGTTTTGAGATGACATGTGTGGGAAGTGGCCCGCTTAGACATTCTTTGTCTTACCTGTATGCTGTGCTCAATCAGACCCCAGAGACCTTTTGCCCCTCATAATTGCGTGCATGGGAGGCTGAACTGGGGCTTGCTTTGAACACGGAGCAACAATGTAAGATTATCACTTCGGTTCAACGGTCCTCTACATGCAGCAAGTATCGGGAGCTTAGTTTTAAGGTCCTCTCTCGTTGGTATAGGACCCCAGAGCGGCTGCATAGTATTTTCCCTGATGTCTCGGACAGATGTTGGCGGTGTAACCGAGGAAGGGGCACCATGTTACACATTTTTTGGTCGTGCCCGTTATTGGATTCATACTGGGATCAGGTGAGGGATCTCATGCAGAAGGTCACAACTCACAATATACCTGAGGATCCCGGGTTTTTCCTCTTGCATCACAATACTATTCCAGATAAGAGTTACAGGAATTCCATTCTCAGACACCTTATAGTGGCAGCAATTGCCTGTATTCCTATGCTATGGAAGACAGTGTCGGTCCCCACAGTGGGCATGTGGCTCCACAAGGTTAATGATATCATGCTCATGGAGGACATGACTGCGAACCTGAGAGGCACGCAAGAGAAATTTAATATGTTATGGGGTGGTTGGATTTACTATCGGGACACACTGGAGTTCAGGCGCCACCTGGATCCGAGCCTCTCAGGCTGAGGGAGGGGGGCCTGGAGTATCTCAGGTTACATTCACTTACATGTTCTTTATAACACCCTTTGCAGCACCGATTGTCCGATGATGCTGATTTGCCTGTAACTACACAACGAGTAACTTCTTTGTCTGTGTTATGATGTGATATATGCAATGCACCGGTCTTTGTTTCCCCATACTTACCATTGTTCAGTTTTTTGTCTTACTCTGAGATTTTATTGTTTCTATCTATGTGGTTTCTATGTATTGTGTTCCTTTTTCCCAATAAAATAAAAATAAAGAATGTTAATAAAAAAAAAATTATTTGGTAGTCTCTAGTTTTCACATATGTTCTAAACACAGACACGACGCGTTTCGCAGATCATTGTGTTGATGTTTTTTTTTTTTTTGTATATGGGTTGAATATAATGTAATGGTCTGGGTTTTTTCACATTTCAGATGATGTTAAATTCACCAAAATTTCCAATATTTAAATTTTTTCAACCCTTAGCTTGAGTGTCAGTTTAACATTTTTATTTTAGTATTCCTGGTAGAATTTTTAAGTGCACTCATTTCTAGTTAGGCCACTGATGCCTGAAATTCCAACCTTTGAGGTACTTGACTGCAGGTCAACTGTTCCATTCCAAGCTGATTTGTCAAAATATCAATTGGTTTCAGTGGTTTTAACTATTTTATGGCTATACTACACTCTGCTCACACCACCTAAGACTTTACTTGAGCCTTAGTGGTGTGTTTATGTCAGTATTACTGACTGCTTATTTATGCAATAACCAGGTCTTCTCCAGAGCTTCTAATGGTGAGGATGTTCCACTGCTGGTTACCTTCAGGTTGCAGTCCTTGGGCACACCATGATTGGCAGGACAATTCATGGTACAAAATCACTAGGAGAATCGTCAAGAAAGGCCGGGGTTGAGGCAGGCTGCAAGCAAAGGGAGGTCAGGTCACAAGCCGGGGGTCAAATACTGGAATCCAGGAAATTGAGACTGGTGACACTGGGGTCACTGCAGATACAGAGGAACACTGGAACAGGACAAGAGGACTGATTGGGAAACATCAGACTGGGCAACAAAGGGTTAACACAGGAGCTGGACAGGGAAAAGCAGTGAATTAAACAAGTATAGAGGAAATGCTCAGCAGAGCTAGGGGGCTCAGCACTAGTGGAGACACGTTGCACGAACGCTGAGTGATGTGTCTGAGCTAGCTAAATAGCCATGGATGATTAAGAGGCTATTTCCTAATCGGACGACGGGATGGGTGAATCTGATAAAATTTGAGAGAACAATCACGTCCAGAGTCAGAACTGCCGCGAGAGGTGCCTGCGTATTAGTGAGAAAGACGTAATTGTCACAATTTATGCTGTAGGTCTGCAGGTTTGGGCAAAATGGAGAGGATGACACACTCCTGTGTCTCATGCCCCCTGTTCATACGCATGCACAGAAGCAAGCTCAAATGATCACTGCTAAAACCAATTGCACTCAGCATTTTGTAAAATTTTGAAAAATTTTACAGCAGTTGACAGGAGCGCTACTGTTAGAAAAAAAACTAATACAAATAAAACAAATTCTCTATTTAACCCACATTGACTTTTATTTAGCCCCAATCTCTTACTTCTCTGCTGCCTTCACTATTATTTTTCCTGTTTATATCTTACTATTTTTTTAAACACGATTT
>NC_092867.1:21531018-21536735 GCF_032062135.1 Pyxicephalus adspersus | reverse complement strand
TTATCTTAAGTAATAAATGCCAAATAATCACCAAATGAACAGACTCATGGTAGAAATGTAAATTTTGCTCCACTCCATAGCAGTATAATAATAAAAATATGTATGAGCTGAACTGTTGTTTTTCATATTTTCAGCTAATAATTCTTGGAACATACGTTCCATATATTTGCTTCCCATGGATTTTTTACATTATTTTAGTAAATGTGTCAAATGATTAAAAATACTTTCTCTGATAAACAAAAAGTGAAATAATATTTTTTTGTAGTACATGCGGTGTCCTATATGCTATTCCTGGTGGTAATTGCACATTGGTGGCACAGTCAGGGAGTGAATGATAGCATTAGTCTCTTTCTTTAGTCTATTATATATACAGTAATGAGCTCCACATTTTCACTTTATTTAATAACAGATGAGCTAGCTGGTATTAATAACCTCTGTGTGATCTGCTGCTGGTAGCTTCTTGTTATGTGTGTTGATACATGTACCAATAGCCTATGTAAAATAAAAGTGCTGTGTCCATTAGGGCATGTCTTGTACAGAGTTGTGTGGGTAGCGATATCATCTTGTTAACACAATGTTAGAGCAGACCCACAGTTTTAAAAAAATCCAGTTAAGTTTGTAATGACTAACACCCTTATGACTATTTGTTTAGCCCTGTAGAAAAGGATAAATGTTTTCCTGTTAATTTAAATGTTAATAATATTTCGTCTGTCTGGCTCTAATCCCTTGATGCATGCCAAGGCACAGACCATTAAGTCTTAAGTGATGTGGTGAATTTATGAAGATATTTGGCCTGATTTATTAAAGCTTTTGTAGCATTACCTCTATCCTTCACTGTTTTCATCTGAACTTCATTTTTTAGTATGGAAAGATCTCCATATACTAATGGTCATTTATTATAGCATGTGTGAAAACCAGCTTATAGTTTTAGCCGCAGACAATCATAGCTCTAATCTCTCACATATACATTTATAGGAGAGAAGTTTTTGATCTCTCTGCGATCCTAGTACCGTCAGCCCTGCAGATTCCCGTCTTCCCTCTTCTTTCCAGTAAAGGCTGAATGGTGCAACCATCTTCTTCTGTCTCCTTCATGATTCTTCTTACGTCACACGATTTTGCACTACAAAGGAGCGATTGGGGGATGAGTCTTTCAAAAAGTATAAAAAAAGTGCCAACTTTTCTGCGCATGCGCTAAATCAAGAGTAGTTTTTTTTTTTTACATACATACATCATTTGGTAACACCAACAAGCAACCTATTCAGGTATAAAAACATTAAGTTGCACCAATGCAGATCTCCTAGGAAACACACAAATAGGGCTGTTCCTACTATGTGTTTCACGGAATCTTAGCCTGCTTCCTCGGGAGGAGGAGATATTATTACATTAGGTGCAGGCTACCAGCTAGAGTTATAAATGCTGTACATATATATCAAAACTGGCAATCCATACTATTTTTGAAGGACCCCTAGTTGGTAACCTGCATTTATTGTAATAATATCTCCTTCTCCTGAGGAAGCGGACTAAGATTCCATGAAACGTGTTCAGAAAGTAGGAACAGCCATATTTGGGTGTTGGTGCAGCTTTTGTTTTTATACCTGAACAAGTTCTTTGTTGGCTTAAAGCTTGTTAGCTTTATATTGCAATAATTAATAAAGTGATTTTAATATTTTTATTATAAAGGACAATTTAATTAGCCTCAAAATGAATTACAGTTCAGGAGGATTTTAAACTTTTGTGATGTTTTTTTTTTACATTATAGAAAAGCCCTCTCTGTGCATGCCTGAGTTCAGACATAAGCAGAAAGAGCAGCATGTAGCCTTCGGGGATACATGATGTAGGTATTCATAGAGGCTGTAGGTTTCCCATTCAGTCTTTACTGTAGCAATAAACGCTGAAGGGGAGAGGTCTTCAAATAAAAATTAAAAATGGTTATCCACCCTTTATAGACTGACTTTGTTAGTTGACTAACATAATGAGCCAACTAAAATAACTGTACATATACACAAGAGAAACTCAAAGAGAAGTTGAAGAGTTTAGAAAAGAAATAAAGGACTGTAGATAGTGTGACAGCAAGTTTACATCTAAATGAGATTCCTCTTTATGAAACAATTTCTCAGTGCCTTTGGATGTCCATATTTTAGCCTTAATTACCTGGATATCCAAATGTTAGTGTATGATCAAATAATATAATTATACTCTATACAGCTACAATTGTAGATCTCAATACAGCTCTAGTCAAACAACGAACCAAGAGAAATGTTATGCTTACTTGGTAACCATTTGTTCAGGTAACATGTAATTATCTTACCTTTGCACACATGTACACAGTCAAA
The DNA here is from genome assembly GCF_032062135.1 of Pyxicephalus adspersus. NCBI lineage: Eukaryota > Metazoa > Chordata > Amphibia > Anura > Pyxicephalidae > Pyxicephalus > Pyxicephalus adspersus. The sequence continues at coordinate 21,534,402 of NC_092867.1, read as the reverse complement.
ATCAAAAAGGATTGGGATTTTTTTTTATAAAATGCCCATCCATGTTTATATATGAGAATCTTTAATTTAAAGCACACTTAATCACATATCCTTCATTTCTTTCCTACTATAATCTATTGCCTAGTTCAAAAAAATATAAACTTGCATTGGAAGGAAGTCCTTGCCAATTATGACTGTCTAAAATATTACTGATAGTGAATACAAATGTGAACCTGTACAGAGAAAAATGACAACACAGCCGTGGAGAGAAATTAATATGCAAAATATAATGAGGGCGATACACACGGAGATAATCTTTCAGTTACTGAGTGCCAAACCGAGGCACCTGTTCTCTCATTTCTTTATCTTTGTTTTGTAATATTTTACATTAAGAACAGCAAATTGATTTAACTGGCATCATTAGAAGAAATTGGCTCAATCTAAGCAATTTAAACCGTTAAAAAAAACTATAAAAAAAACTGTAAAAAGAAGAAATTATACCTACAAAAAATGTTACTATATGAAAAAGAAAAGGTAATGAAAATGTAGATACAACTTTTCCTACTTAAATGCTATTTGTGTTTCTGGAAGCATAGCTAGGAATCTTGGGGGCCCAATAGCAGCTGTTTAATGTTTTCCTATGTTTTTGCCCTCACCTGTACAGGGGGTGCTGAAAACCTCTCAGCCCTACACTCTTCCTAAAATCTGTGCCAAATATTGATCTTGTAACTCTAGAAAGAATTATATTTATTTTATTGTACAGTGCCATATTGCAGAATCACCAAACTCTTTAGTGATAATGGAAAAAACTAAATTTTGGAATGTTAATCATAGGTCGTCATAACATTCTCGTTTCTACAGAGAAAAACCTCTAAAGGAAATTGTTAAATGTATAATTTAACAACTTTTAAAATTGTAATGTTAAGACAGAGGATGAAGCAGGATCTGGGACAACAGTGAGATTGTTGATCATGTTCATGACCTGATTTGGCAGATATCCAGTGACTGTGTTGGGTTTATAATTCATGAGCAGTTGTGTATGAAGAAGTTGCCAGCCAAATGAGTGCTGAAATGCTATCTTGAAATGATATGGGGTGCACATCAAGAAGATATTGCAACATTTTGAGTGATTGATGAAACATAGTTTGCAAAATTATGATGTTGAAACCTAACAAAACCTCTTGCACCAGCCACATTCACGTTCTTTACAGTAGAAGAAAGTCAATAGTGAACATTTTCCAAAGTTTGTACCCAAGAAAGTGATTTGTTTGGGGGGACAAGGAAGCTATTTTCATGACTGATTATACCCAGAACAGATAAATACTCTTACTCATTGTGCCATTTAGAGAAAAATGGTGAGAGATGGTGTTCTCATTTTGCAGGAATATGCACCTTCTCACAAGATGATGTATGTTTTGAAAAAAATGAGGTCTGAATGTATAGACCATCCAGGCTTCCAACCGGATTTGGCTCCATCTATCTTTGTTTCCAAATTCTAAGAATAATTTGAAAAGATTTTTGGAAAGTATGGCAGCAACTGTGCAGTATTTCAGAGACTAGACATGAGAACTACTTTTAGAATTGTTAAAGATGCTTGATAAACGATATGCCAAGTGTGCTGAACCTCGGATTTAATATGTGGAACAGCATGTATGTTTCAAGGCTCTATGTCGTTCTCCTCTTGGTCAGAATCTACAACCTTTTAGCTCCCCCTGTGTTATAGTGTTTCTTGTTTATATTTACCTCCATTACAGTGCTACCACTTATGCTCCCCCATTAGTGTCCCCTTGGCTCCCTTGCAGAGCTGCCAGGGAAACTGGCAGGTAGGTATTAAAGTTACCGCACAATTTCTGCTTGTAGCCATCATCTTTATTATCAAATGATGCAGGGGCAGGGGACAGAGGGATCATCTTAGGAGTGTTGCAATGACTGGCTGTGGGAACAAATAGAAAATAAACATATTGATGATTACCAGAATACACCACTACCAGCTCTGCAGCAGGAAGGACGATACTGGATGCTTCGGACTTTTCTGCATCCAGTCCCCTCCACCCCATATCTTCTACCATGAATGATATAAATGTTCCAATGCCACTGTATCTTTTAAGATATTGTGATGGAGAATGCTTTCATGACCCTTTCTCTTATTTCCCTCTTTCTTTTTTTCTGTATCTTTCTCCTCTCGGTTAAATTCGTTCAATTAGCAGCACTTTGCCCTAATTCTTAACTACCAATGTCTCTGGTTGCATTCCTTGGCTTTGCACACAGTGGCACTAATGAAAGTGGACTGTCAAAGTGAAAATTTGAAAGAGATTCTCTGAAGTGCCAGAACATTTGGGGTATAGAGGAAATTTCAAGAACCAAGGGACATGTAACATAAAATCAAATTATAGCTTAGGCAATGGGTGTTGGGTCTGAGCATGATTATGTGCTTACATGCAGGGGCTGCTGCTGTATTCTGTGTACTCCAATATCTCCAATTAAATAGCAAAGTAAACAAATATTGTTCACATACTAGGACCGCCTCTGATAAATAAATTGAATGGTTATAATTAGGGATGAGCGAGAATGCCTCTAAAATTTGCATTGTATTGCATTTGCCGGCAAAATTTTGCATTCCATTGCATTGCATTTAATGGCAAAATTTCGGGAATCCATCAAAAATCCAGGAAATCACTATAGGAGGATTACCGTGGCTGCATTCATAAATACAGCTGTGGGAATCCTCCTGTCTGTGAGCGATCCCCGGGCACTCATTCTGACCTGTAGTGCCTGGGGATCGCTCACTGAGAGGTGGCTCATGGCATTCTCACGGCTTCATTCATAAATGCACCCGCGGTACTCCCCTCTCAGAGTGAGTCATGTGGCTTGCGTTTTTCTTGCGTTGGTTTTGCAGGTTCTAAAAAATTGGTCTCAACGGCTGAATTTACAATCTACATTTCTACGTTTTCATCTACATGTTTGGTAAGCAAGAAAGTCCCAATTTGCAGCGAGACGGAATTTATTAAGTTTGCTCCCTCATCCCTAGTTATAATCAGAAGTATTAGTGAAGAATTGTAAGCAGCCGACAGTGGTTGTCCAATGTGTACTTTTATGGGCCCCCAATGTGAACTTTTGGTTCCACTTCAACTGAAGCCAAACATTAGCCTCTTGTAGGTTGATTATTGATTAAAGTGAATTGAGGCATGTCCAAGCAACAATACTAGTGATCCTTCTTCTAGTGCAGGGGTCAGCAATCTTAACTATCAAAAGAGCCATTTTGCCTCCTCTTCCACTAAAGAAAAATAGTCTGGAGCCGCAAAACATACCACAGTTTATAAACTTTTAAAAGTTTTAATATTTTTTTAATTTTACCTGTTACAACAAGTGTGCATGTGTAGGCCTACTTTGAAATAAATTAAACAC
>NC_092867.1:21519575-21530026 GCF_032062135.1 Pyxicephalus adspersus | reverse complement strand
TCTTGGGAGGAAGGGGATCCCCCATCAGAGATCTCCCCGCGGCAGCCGAAGGGAGCCACAACAAGGAGGCTGAAGAGCCGCATGCGGCTCCGGAGCCGCAGGTTGCAGACCCCTGTTCTAGTGGATACTTGTAAATGAACCACTCACCTGGTTTGCAATTTTCCTCCCTTGCTTGCAGAAATTGCTGGTCCAACACCATAGTACAAGTAAGTGGTTACCTCCAGCAAAAGGATCACTAATGTGTTTTAGGCTTTATGTGACCATTGTAGGATTCCACCAAAGACAGATGTCTTACCTTGGCCTGGTATGGCTTTGGTGTTTCTACTTTTTTGATGTTTTTATCTTGTTTTACTTCTTTTTTTTTTGTTAAACTTCTTGGAGACTTTGATCACATTTCTACTGTACAAAAACACATTGGCCCTTTATCAAAATCAATGATGTGTACAAAGCCACGCTAGCTTTAGAACAATCCAATTTTTATAAAGATTTGATTTAAAACCAATATTCCCATCTCCAAATGGGAAACTAAGTAGACAAATATTGTGAAAGTATCAGCACAACAAGCCGCCAAGAAAAGTTATCATTAACCATTAACAATTCTGTTGGTTTTCCTGGTCTTTACTTCGAACGGTATTTTGGTACTGTGTCTAATCTGAGAGTAATTTTCTATAAAACACAGTTTGTCTACTATGTTATAGGTCATTCTGCTGCAGTTAGTGAATACAGCTTGCACTTTTTGACGTACAGTCAAATTGTTCTGGTTGGAGATCTCGCAGCAGGTATAAATAAATATACAATTACTTCTGTTCTGTCGCTGAGTGACAGAAAAAGCAATTTTGAGATTAAAGAATCTGCTGAAATTTTAGAGTTCATCATTAAAGTGAAAACGTTTGGCATTTTGCAAAAGGACAGGATGTAGTTTTTAGTATGATTTTTGAAAATGGAAGAAATGCTTTTGAAACCTCAAAAACACAGATAATTGAATGTATTTCTTATAATATCTGCAGATTTACCATCATTTTATTGATAATAAATTGGTTAGGTTTTATTTTCCTGGTTTAATTCATGTTTACTAATTACTAATTACAGCATTGGATTGGGTAGTGGTAGTTGGAAATTTGGATCACAGTTGGTTCCAACTCAGTTTGGAGCTATTCTGATCTTGGTTTGGGACACAGATTATGAGCAATCTGAACTCTGATACAACATACAGTATATAGTAAGACCACCAGACCATATTATTAATATATAATAAATTATTGTACCTAAAGCATTGACGTTTTAGTCCATAGCCATGTTCCTCAAGGAGGCTCACAATCTACAATCAGTTGTCATATAATTGCGTAGTTATGTCACTAACTAACTAACAAGTCTTATATAGCCTTACTATGCTCATCATTGACAAGTATAGTAAGGTTCATTAAAAAAATACAAATTCCAGCATTAGTCAGGGTGGCATGGTATCTCTGCAGCGGCAGGGTCTCTGGTTTTTAACACATCCCCTAAAAATTTTAAAAAATACAGTTTACTGATAGGTTAATTGACTTCTCCCAGGATTAGCCTTAGACTTTGCTAAAGGAGACCTAAACTAAAACTTTTACCTTACCTCCCCTTCCTGTCCTGATCCCCATGACACAGAGCCCACCGGGATACATACGTCACACGTACTGTGCGCATGCCCGATCCCATGCCCGATGAAGATGGCGGCACCAGAACGAGGGAACGTGCTAGGAGGAAGGAAGATACTGGGACGACGTAGGACCCAATCCGGGAAACCACCCGATGGATTGGGAGATATACAAAGGTAAAGGTGAGTATGTTTTTTTTTATTCAGTTTACTTCTGTTTGAATGACAAATGAATATAGTAGGAATATTGGATTCAGAAGCAATTAGTTACAATTAGTTACATATCTATGGACTCTGTAATGTTCTGTGGAAAATATCAGCACTATATAAATACATAAGTAAATAAAAATTCAAACCAAAGTGTCAAGAACTAAAAGATATGCAGCTGATGTGTATCTATAAAACATAAACATGTAAAACTAAATGCAATACTTAAGATCACACTATGCTAGTACAACATCAAGTAATAACAATGGTGATATTCATTCCACACTTGTGTGCGATTATTGGAGTAACATAGAATAATACTTGGTGACATACACAAGTAAGAAAATAAAGAAGGCAGTGGAAGATCTCCCCAATGGTAACACAGCAAAACGGTTCTTATCCTCTTCATAAAAAAAAATATTAATAATTGTGTTGGAGTTGAACTTTAAAGCTGGTTCCTGTAGGAGCTTGGAATCACAGGAATGCTGGGAACCCACATTTTGCCCAATCATTTGGCAGGAGTGCAATTTCTTTATGAGGATGCTGCCAAAATTCCAGTTAAGCCACCTTTGCTTCAGTGCTACTAATGGAATATTTATTTTTTACATTTCTGATATTTTATTTTTTCATTGCTTTCAGTTTATGCATTTTTGTTCAGGGCTACAAGAGGAGTGGACTTTGCATTTTAATGAAAGATCCACTTTAAGAAGTGGATGTCATTATTTTCCTATTTCACACAATGAGCTAACATTGTGTTTTACTCTGGGTATTTGTGGGAATCTGCATGAAACTATTTTGACATTCTGAATCATATTAATGTTACATTTGTATCCTCGCCATCTGCTTCTGGGCCACATGTAATACTAACAGAACTTTCTTGGTGGATGTGTGCCAGTTACCTGCCATTTATTAACACAGCAGAAGCATGATGATTGCTTTTTTATTCTAAATGTTTAAAATTCCCACTGATTTACATTGAAGTGTAAGTCTCCCCTGCATGACAGTCAAAGTCGTTCTATTTAGTTCCAAAATACAGTCATGCAGAAATTGGTTATGTTGTCATTAGGTCAGCAACACTGATTCTTGGTGCATAATTTTAAGACTAACCAGCACCAGGAAAAAGTGGATGCTGTACGTCATGTGATTGTCCTGTAAAAAAGTTTGTTTAAAAAAGAAATCAAAACATTTCATTTAGGGGGATAACTAAGGAGGGACTTGGGCTTTAAATGTCCTTGGAAGCATACAGTAGATGTTCCCCAAGTCCGCTAGTGTCTTCAGGGAGTCTTCAGTCTTTTGCTGCTTCCAGCTGCTTGACATAAAAACAGAAGAAAAACAAAACACAGAAAAACAGTTAACTCTTCTTTACGTTATCTAAAAACAAAGAATGATTTAATGGCCCTAATTTATTAAAGCTTTCCAAGACTGGGGAATATAAACAATCTTCCCCAGTCTTGGAGAACTATTGTGGAGGTACCTGGGTGATCCAGCAAATCTGGAATGGCTTTCTTGAAATAATTTCCTATTATTTAGTAAATGTTTTCAGTTCTGTAGCAGTTTTAATTTAGGTTTTCTGGATTACCCAGGTATTGTCATGATAGTCAATATTCTCCAGTCTTGAAGAGGTCTGATAAATCAGGCCAAATGACTCAATGATTCTTTATGTGCCAATGGCCCCATGTTATTTCATTGCTTGTCCTTTCTTGGACAACTCTTTGTAGTTACTAATAGGAATCGCAAACCAATTTCGCGAAACCATCAGAGAAGGAAATTAAAACAGAAGGATTCCTAGAGCTGCATTAAGCCCTGGAAATCTTCCTGTTTGTGCGATCCCCGGGCACTAGAGGTAATTAACCTCTAGTGCCCCGGGGATCACACACTCTTCTCAATGAATGCAGCCACAGCATTGGCAAAGGAGAACCTCCTGACATTGTAACATAAGTATCTCTTACAAATGATACATTTGTTATGGATACAAATGTATCATGTGTAAGAGATACTTATATTACAATGTCAGGAGGTTCTCCTGTGCTGGGCATCTTCTCAATGATTGCAGCTGTGGCTGGTTAATTTACCTCTAGTGCCCGGTGGTTGCAGAGGATTTCCAAGGCTGCATGATGAAGCCCTGGAAATCCTCCTGTTCGACGAGAGCTTGACCTCTCGTAGTAAGTTCGATCTTGCGGCGAATCGGGCCGAAAATGTAAGCGAGAACGGCCTTCTGATTCGCCGCAAGATCGAACTTACTATTCTTGCTCGCTCATCCCTAGTTACTAACACCACACCCCACAAGAGCTGTTTAAAAATGATCCAACCCAGTCGTCTAGTCATCACAATCTGGCCTCTGTAAAGTTCTTCAGATGCTTACGCTTGCCCATTTTTCCTGTTTCTAGCACATCACATTCAAGAGCTGCCAGTCATTTGCTACCTAATATGTCCCACCCTTTGACAGCTGAAATTGTAATGGGATAATCAATATAACTTTGCTGGTCAGTGGCTTTTGGATGTTTTGAATGAGGAATGTATATAAAATATAAGTATATATGTAAAACCTATATACACAAAAAAGTATAAAGACCAAAAAAATAAAACCCTCCCTATGCCCCACCCCACACATTCTATGCTTTCTTTGAAGTCCCTAAAACCAAGAAACCCCAATGAAGGTAAATAGAGAGGGGTTTTCTTTCTCTTGTAAAGGTAAACTTTAAATGTATTCCCTACTTTATTACCTTTTGGGTTTAGCTTTTTTCTAGTCATCCCAGTTCGCTGACATGCAGTACATATACACAGTCCATTAATCACTAAAGCTAGATTCATGTCATTTCAGTTTATTTATTTACACTGTAATATTTTTTATATCAGTTACCTGTATATAGACAACCCAACATTTTTCTAAAATTGAAGAAAAACAATAACGACAATCGTGAATGTTGTAAATAACAGCAAGGAAGAGATGCTCAGTGCCTAGTCTCAGCTGTCTCCATCATAAATTACACAGTTTAAAAGGAAAGTGAAAATAGGTTTTGAGCCTGCCGAGAAAAAAAGGGTCACTTCAAGTTTAATTGAAATGAAGACTGAAATTGGGTTTGATGTCTTGAGCATCATAAGAGTGACAAACTGTTGGAGAACAAGCGGGAAAATAGCCATACTCACTTTGTTGTTGGGCTGCAAATAATTTCACATTAAAGGCAATGATTTTGAAATGCATGTAATGAGGTTGTGTACTATCTGCAAACTGTTTTCACAGTGTTCAGTAAATTAATAATGGCACAGCCATTGATTGCAAAGCAATACTTGATAGCTGGCATGGGTAAACCAGGGCCATCCAGCTGTTCAAATACAAACTTGCAAAAGTTAGCATGGCTTAAAATAAATGGCAATATCTGAGGTTGATCATCACCAATGACAGCAGGACTAGTACATACAGGTGTATGAATGGGTTTAATTTAAATTTACATTGATAAAAAATGCAATTTAAAAATGACCCAAAACAAATCTTTTAGCCTATCTGTACTTTGCCCAGTTAGGGAAACATACCAGGTTTGCTTTATACTCCCCACCATCCCTAATAACAAATACTTACCTTTCTCTTGCTTTACTGCCAAGGAAAATACAATAATGGAGAAATATAAAACCCTGATAAGTGCTGTCAAAGGGGCTGATTTATTAAAGCTCTCCAAGGCTGGAGAGAATACACTTTCACCAGTGAAGCTGGGTGATCATGCAAACCTGGAATAGATTTATTCAATGTCATTTGCTATTTGCTAGCAAACGCTTTGAATCCTGGACCAGATCCATCCCAGGTTTGTTGGATCACCCAGCTGGTGAAAGTGTATTCTCTCCAGCCTTGGAGAGCTTTAATAAATCAGGGCCAAAGAGTCCATAGTCTTGCATATTGGCACATAGCTTACCCAGTGTCACAGACCTATGTGTAAATGAACCTCAGTTTGCACCGCACTTCGCACATGCTCAGTGCGTATCCTTACTCTGCACATGCCCACTGCAAGCTCCAATCAGAAACTAGGACGGCACTATATGAAGGCTCCATGATTTCATTGCGGATTTGACAACTTCCTGTTAGCTGGTTGCTGTTTCCTGATTCCTGGTTGCTGTTTCCTGCTCCTGATTTTTGGTTCCTGCTCCTGATTCAGGGTTCCTGCTCCTCGCTACTCATGCATCCTCCGCTCTCCATCTGATCATCTGTATATGACTTCCAAGGTTTGGCTGCTTTCTGTAGTAGTTTGTATCACTACTGTTATTTGCAAAGTCATTGGACATTTGCCTCTATCTTTTCTGCAAATAAACTAAAAGGGACATTTACCCATTAACCTCCTGGTTATGTGATCTCCTGGTTATTCACCATCAAGATTCCCTCAAACAGAGCTCTCCATTTTGAAGGCTGACACCCAGTCCTTCTCTTTTGCTTGAAAAAGTGGCATCAGAGCAAAATTAAGTTTAGGGACCCTTCATGGGAGGAAGTGTCCCAAATTCGAAAGTTGCTCTTCCTTTGACTTTACTGTACTCAACCAGTCAGTTTATTTAGGAATTGATCGAGTCTCAAAGTCTGATGATCTGTGCTTTCTTCTTCTGCTGGGAAGATTTCTCAACAGATATTTGAAGAGAGCCTGATACAGGTAAAGGATGTTTGTCCACCTCACCCAATCACTGAGGGTGTTACTTAGTGGGGTGGGTTGAAAAGACAATTATTTCCAGGGATGACCATTGAGAGGGAATCCCACTATGGGGAAGTAAGGAGTTGGGACCTCTCTGGTCAGGTCTAACCCATCCCAGTTCTTTTCTTCTAGCAAGCCATAATATCTAGGTTTGCCTTGAGGCCTGTATAGCGCTGAGTCAACAGCCTATTGGGAACCCAACCTATTGGTTCTACTGAGAACAGAATCCTGCAGGTTCAGGTATACCCCTAGACCATCAGAGATTGCATATCCTAATAAAAGCTAAATATTAACCTTGGGCACCAGATGCAGACTACTCAAGGATGCAGTCTGGAATCAGCAAAGCAGTAACGTCCATGATGCAGGGAAACATTGATGGCAGGGAAGTTATCTTGGCAGTGAGGCATCTGAGGGAGTGAGGGAGAGGGAGATTTAACTGAGATCAGGCAAGATACTCATTCCTCCACATCCTCCTGATACCTAACCCCTCTTTCATTTTATTTCTCAGACTCCAAAAAAAACAAAACCCCAGACTATGAGAATTCACTAATCCTAACTTGATTTGAATGATCAGAAATGCAGTCTGCCATTTCCCACCTCATCCTGTAAAAATACGAGATAAGTCATGCTTATACAATGGCTAAATGAGCCACTGTCTTTAACATTTTTTTTTTAACCAGGTAATCACTAGTGGAATATCAAACATTTTAATGAAGAATCTATTTTAATACATTGTTAGCTGTCTCTTTACTACCATAGTACTCTTGGGATTTCACCTTAATAGTGGAACCTGAAGAGAGACACAGGGGTGACAACATTCCTCTATTAGCCTTCAAAGCCCAGTTTAGCACTTTTGTAAAGCTGTATTTATTTGTCTTTTTACTGGCACATTTGATTTGCTTTGGCAGTGTTTCCCAAACATTACAGATCTGTTCATATTATTATGTCAAAATAATCATCCTCAATTGCTAATTGTAATGCTTCATGTTTAATGTACTGTTCAGAAAAAGTAGGGCTGGAGGCAAATGTACTGTAATATGGAATCTCCATTTCTAATCATAAAACTTGTCATTAAAGGAGTTATTGATGTTGTTTTATATATACATAGCAATGAAATGAGTGAAAATAATAAAACTGGGAGCAGACAGGTGCACTTTCCCACACACACACACTTTAGACTACTTACATATATACTCGAATATAAACTGCATTTTTTTTCTGTCAAAAAAAGCTAGACAAAGAATCTTGGTTTATACCTGGATCACTCTAGTAGATGGCGCTGTGTCCAAATCTAATGTGTGTAACAAACCCTTGTTGTCAGAGATAAGAGACATTAGTTTGTTTGTTTAAAGTGAAACTAGAAACCGTTAAAAATTAGTTTAAATGCATATACTGCTTTACATGTCCATAGATCTTTATTTCTTTATACTCTTTATAGCCTTGTAATATACATTTTCCCACTGTACTTCCAGACAGGTAACACAGACATTTCCAATGCAACATTTCATCTTCCTTTCTCGACTTTCTCTTGTTTCCTGATTTGACATGGAATGGCATCATGACAATGAAATAATGGAGTAGAAGAAGAGTTATAAGTATCATATAAATGGCTGGTTTACACTGACTGCGTCAACTACTTTTTTAAACTTATAGCAAGACTCTTTTGTGTATTACAACTTTTTTAGTGGTACATTTTCTTTTTGTGCTCCCTTCTCTGGTCGCATTGTCACATCATAGTAAGGTAAGGAGCTCTACTTTTCTTTGTTCTGTGCTGCCTAGGTAATGTATTGCACAAAGTGTGATATCCCGCTGTTGTACCTCTCCAATGTACAAAATGCCTTTGGGGTGCAGTTCTTTGATTTAGAATTCTAACTGGTCTTCCTGCTGTTGCTGATCTTTTCAGATGTAAATAAATCCAAGGAAAAGATGTAAGAAACCCAGCCAATGTAAAATACATGTTACTTTGTGGTTTGCATAATTTCTTATATGAGTTCATAGGTAGATGTCATTAAAGCAGAACTCAAGCCTTACATTTAGTCTTGCATAGTTACATAGGTTCTTCACCTGTACAGCTTACCCTGATTTCACTGTATATCGTAAACTTCCCACAGTGTACATTGGAAAGGGCAGAGGAGGTCATCCAACATCACCTTGCCCTTTCCTTCTCAGTTTGACTCCCCTGACTTTTATTTGTTTTATTTTGGTTGTTTTGATAATGCAGGCTCAGCATCTAGTGGGGGGTCTGCATGCAAATAATTTCTACCCGGGTCTGCCCAACTTCTTTAATACTCAACCCTATCTCTGTATTCCTTCCATATCAGGAGCCAAACCTTTGTCCCAGACCCATAAGCATTAGCTATCCATCCACCCATCTGCCAATGATGACATACCTTTCATTACTAGAACATAATTTTATCTAATTGTCACTGCACAGAAGAATTATATATATCAGCATTTAAAAAATATTATTATATGTTGTGTATTGACTAAGTAATATAATCTTCTGCTATTCTGATTTATTAATATCACACCACTGAATAATTCAGAAGCAGAACATACCTTTCTGCCTGGCTCTAGCTTTTGTGGACCCCTATAGATTGCAATTAAAAAGCACTAGTCAACATCTGAGCAGGCAGTGCTGGACTAGAAAAGATCAGCATGTGCTTTAAAGTACCATAGAACTTTCTTATCTTAAATGCTTATTTGTAAAATAATAAAAAAAGTTCCTAAAAGTTATAAAAAATAAATTTATATATGTGTAAGCATAAAACTTCACCCAAAAAAAATGAGGTTACCTTTAAAAGTATTAGAGCAAAAAAAAAAATGTTTTTATAGATGAAAATATTTTTTTTTAATGGGAAAATGCTGAGTTTAATTTAATAATGGGCTTTTTTAATCTTTTCCCTTTATGGCTATTTTTAATTTGCATACTATATTGCTCAGATTGTTTTAAAACGAGCTAGTTGCTGCTTAAACAGCAAAATGCAGCTAAATGACTGTCCTCTATTGAAAATATTATTGCCAGTGCTACTTTGCATTTCTTAGAAGAACATTACAATACGTTTCCACAGCAATCTTTTTCCTCGGCGAGCATGGCTTCTTAGTGACAATTCACCGAGTTTCTGCAAAGTCAGCCAAGACATTTACCTCTAATATTCTGCCACTCTTTACAGCAAATGTTTGTCAACAATGAAGTCACTTCATGCAGCTATCAATTAGATGGTATAAAGAATGACTGTGTGACAACATTTGCCTTTAACACATCTCATTAAATAAACCGAATATTTAAGTTACAGCTTAATTTCTGCTCCATTTTGCACAGCCTGCTGTTTTAACCAATATCGAGTTACAGGAAAAAGTGCAACGCTTATTATTTTTAGATTTTTGTTACTTTATAACTTTATAATAATTGTCTTTTTTTTACAAATTATAATTATTTTTTTATTATTTATATATAGGTTGAATTTGTATGTAAGTTGAATTTGTATGTAAGTCAGAACAGGTACATTATTTTATTAAATGCAACTAGGACAGATGTTTGTCTCAACATTTTGTTAGGCAGCGTGGTGTCAGTTACTGTATAAAATCTTCGCTGTGCGTTAATAACAAACAAAGCAAAAATAAATCTATATGGAGCCTAGACATTCATTAACTTCTGGAGCAAGCTGTGCTTTGATATGCAATAAAAAACAACTGCAGAGTTTGTCTTGATCATTAAAGAGTTACAAGAGGTTGCAGAAAGAGCTCACCCCCTTAAGATCACCCACAACCTCATCTGTGTTTAGCAAAAGATTTCTTCTGCAAGTCATGCAAACTTCCTCTCCCCCTTCAAGCCTCCATCCTACACAGCAAGCAGGGAAGCCCCGTTCGTTCGTATTTAGGAGTCTTGCATATGTCAAATGTCCTTAACACAGGGATTATATATATATATTGTGGTGGACTCACAGGGG
>NC_092867.1:21514699-21517463 GCF_032062135.1 Pyxicephalus adspersus | reverse complement strand
CGACGCTGGATGAGCACAGCGGGACCAGGTAAGTGAGATTTTAATATGGTGAGAAAAGTACGGGGTTATCGATAATTGCAACTTTTTTTTGCACGGAAAAGTACGGGCTTAACGGTTGGGAGGTTAAAGGCTTGTGACTTAGACATCATTTGATGAATCATTCAAACATGTAAAGTAGGCTCTTTTCTTTTTGACCTATTCTCAATCAATTGTACAATGTAGCATGGTGTACATTTCAGTAGCAATATGGTCATTTTGAATATTAATTGACAATATCCATACACAGAACAGAAAACATTGCATGATTTCCTTAAAATATAAGAGACATGGCTATGGAATCTATACAGTGCTGTGTGATTGGTTGGTGAAGTTGGTGCTATAAAAAATACAAGATAATAGTAATATTAAAGAGTAATTTAAGATGTATATTATTCAAAATTACTTTTTAGTTTAAAAAAAAGTGTACTTTTAGTGAAGTTGTCCTTTAACATATACCACACTCCATTATTTAGGTAAGGGAATTACAAAATCTCCATTACCACTTCACAATTTAACCCTGTCTAGCCCCTGCATGGCCTTTGCTGGCACATCTAGCTCCCTCTGCATATACATCCTGCATGGTCCATTGCTTTTTATAGCTGGCTCATGCATGTAGAGACACATAGACCGAGTGGTGATGGAGATGGTCTGAAGTCTTTACTCCAAAGGCTTATAGAGGTAGAAATTGTTAGACATGTTTATGATAACAGCACAGTCATCTGTACCCTCTTCTCCATGGTCCCATTTTCTCACTCCATGGAACCAACAGTCCTTCCTAGGCATCCTAGAGCATAGGCAACTTTCCAGGCTATGCTGTGCCATGCTGTGTTGCACATATACCTAGTGACAGCTTATGACCCTTTACCTGGGAAAATTACATATGCGTGTGAAGGGTGTAAATAAATATATATATATATATATATATATATATATTACAATATTTATATTAAACACTATCATTTATTGTATGTAAACATAAAATATGTTTTCACAAATGCATGTTAAGCTGATAATTATGTCATTTTCTATAAATTGTATTGCATTATGCAGTATATATACCTTATAGTACTTGGGCTCTATTTATAACAGAGTGAATGTGATATTCCCTGGTACACCAGGAAACACCTGTAAGATTCCCACCAGGAAATAATGTCATATTCACTGCTTTTAATTAGACCCACTTTTGTATTGAGTCCCTCTTCTTGTTTCAATCTATCAGTGCTGACTGTGGGTGCAGACCTGCGATAACAATGACAGACATGAGCATAGGGAACAGATATTCCAGGACCTATTGGGAGTGATTGACAGCAGCTGTTGGCAGTAAGGGATGATAAGACAAATGCATTGTAGCTCAGACTGGACGCTGCATATGGGGTTATACCTCCTGCATATCTTATGCATAGATGCAATGAAGCTGCCATGGTCAAGTGACCACTCTGGAAAACTGTTAAAATAAATGAAATTGTTGATCATGGTTAGCAATAAGGATAGCCTGGTGCAATCAGAATGTCTTGTCATACAAGGACTTTGTTGGAAAGAGTTAAAATTGAATATTGTGCATTGCTCTCTCAAGTTATCTATATTCAGAGCTTAGAATTGTACAAGAGTAATAGTAAAACAACTGAAGAAAAACCCCGGGAATACACAGTATGTTCTATAGATGGATTACAGCTTTAGAATTGTAAGACATATTTACCTTCACTGCTCTCTTTACTCAAAGAACTATCTGTCTAATCTTATCATTTTATTTGCACAAGATATTTTCTGTTCTGCATGTGAAAGTCACCTCTATGTTACTTTTTATGTCTTCATGCAACATTTCTATCACTTGCGCTTAGTTGAGATGCTGCAGTAACAACCATTTAAAGCAACTATCTGATCTACTGGCCATAAAAAATCTAATGTCTTCTTTCTTTTTACTATTGCAAAAATCTGTTTGTAGCTGCTGCTAAAACACAATCACATTCTATAACTGTCAGAGGTTGAAAATTACCAGCATATTTGGAAAGCAAAAGAGGCCAGTATATCCATGTTCAGGTTAATTTATGGTAAAATCACCCGACTGCATAAAAATGTAAAAACAGCCATAAAAAGCATTGATTAATAAATTGAAAAAGGTTACTGTGCAATACATAGAAGTGTGCTTCTGTGAGGCTTAAAAAGAATATTGTTTTGCCATTTGTATAGTAAAAGACTGTAATAATTACTGTTTGGTTAGTGTTTTTTCTTTTCTTTGTGTAATTCATAGTTTATAATTCCTTTATAAATACACTAACTTCAACATTTTATTACCCCTGTAGTTCAATTTGAGGTCATAGCTGTTGAAGTTACATCCACCATAATGGTCTTTACTTATAATCTTATTAGCTTAAATAATTAAGCTTAATTACTTAATTACACAGGTCTCATGCAGGAAGACCTTTGGACCGTGCTGTACTGTGCACACCCGCAGGAATGCTGGGGGCGCACACAGTACTGTGCACAGCCGCAGAGATGCTAGGGATGCCATTTGGTTGAACAGTAGTTCGGCTGGAATGGATCCTTACGCTGTGAGCAGAGAGTCTGCAGCCCTGGGCCACAACGCTTCCCTTCAGGCTGCCTGCGTTCCCCCAGCAGCAGGTGTGGACAACGTGGGATCGCTGGCAGGGTAAGTCCTTTACAATTGCAACATGAAACAACTTCTACACTTTAAAACCGTGTCTCTGTCTTCTTGTGCACTGGTCTT
>NC_092867.1:21414666-21513855 GCF_032062135.1 Pyxicephalus adspersus | reverse complement strand
AAAAAAATGATTTGTTTTGTATCTGATTACATTTACTACAGGCCAGCTGCATTTTATAGAATTTTGTCTCCAGTTCTCCTTTAATATACCAGGGCATCACAAAGGATTTCAAACAATTATCTGAACTTCAGAAATGTATGTCATGATGTTGAGCGGACTGTGCTTTGCTGAACAATTTTCATGACTTGACTTTAATTTAATGCCAGTCCATGCGAAGCCACAGCAGACAGCCCTGTTCCACCAAAATGTTGCTTGTCCCATATCTGATTGTGCTGGGTTTCCTTTTATCTTTATAACCCAATTTTAGCTACTGTCTTTCTCCCACTGTCACCTGGCACTTTGCCCAGATCCACAGACATTCGTGGTTGTAACAGATCTTGGATGAGCTGTGAATATACACTAGGTTTCCTTTTCTACTCCAAAGATCTTTCGACTTACCTTTGATTCAGCAGCAATTTGCACATATGTTTGAAACGGTGCCAGAGCCTCGCAAACTGCCACGTAAATTACTTTTGGGAATTGGGAGCACAAACTGTTGAACCTATATTTAGAATGCAGCAAAGTTCTAATTTGTAATTATGAGCATTGAACAATCAAGCAAACTTTCTACATTTAAACCTGCACATTGTTTGTTCATTTTTCTAAATTTAAATAAAGGGTAAGTAATGTAATGATAACCCAGTTAAATCAGTTTGGATACATCTCTGTAACTAAACTACAGAGCATGTGATTTACTTGGTTTCAGTACACATCTTCTAGTCGTTTGCTTTTGAGATTTTGCCAAAAAGAAGAGTAAGAAACACTTCGTCAATTCCAGGTGCAATTTACACTGACCTTATCCCCAGAGATGCCATGATCATCCCCATGATTGTCCATTCATGGTCTTTTGATTCAATGTTGAGCATACTAACAGAAGGTAAGTTGGTGTTCCCATTTGTTGCATGCATCTTATGGTCAGCACATGCAATAATAATTACCAGCATGGGTACAACCTTTCAAAATGTGCAAGACATGCTAAAGGGACATGTTTGGGAGATCCACCTACCCCCTTGTTTTTATGAGCTTGAACAACTGTTAGAAGGCATTAAAAGCTTACTTTGTATAGCACTGTTTTTTTTTTCTTTTTTTCGCCTCAATATTTTGAAGTATTCTGACAGCAAAATTAGGATACTAAACAGGCAATAAAAGGCAGACAAAGCATATGAAACAACATAAAGTAGAACTGCCTAAGAACCTAAATAACTTGTTATAAGTTGTTATGGTAAAAAGGCAACAATGTCAAGACATGTTGGAAACTCAGAAAGATATCTAAATTTTTGTGTAGACACAAATAGATTCCTGCAATGTAGTGCAAATGCAGTGCAAAAGTTAAAGAAACATTATTAAATTCAATGCAGACAATTTGCAGTGCTTTCCTAAAGCATTTGCTTGTTAAAATGGACCTATTACCATGATTTTTACTTTTTATAAAAGGGTGGATAACAAGTAAAAATGTGAATTTTTTTAAGGAGGACCCTCCCTCTTTTGTCCTCACCCCCACAGCCGTAAAGACTGAATGGTAGCCCAGAGCCTCCTGGGATAAAGGGGTGTATTGGGGTGGGCACAGGTGGGAACGCCATGCCCTCATGCACGCCCACTATTATTTTGCAAAGAATTCTTTGGTGGTCTAGGGCTCTGATGGTCTGCCTCCCTCCGTGGGGACAAGAGAAGGACCCTGCTGGGTGGGGGGGCGGGGGAACACAGACCAGAGCCACAGATCATGTCTCTTGTATGGAATTGCAGGCCCAGGGCAGTGGGTTGTCTCTCTGAACACAACCCGTCCACTCCCACATCGCAGGCTTAGACCTATGATGGGAGAGTGGATGGGTTCTGGTATCATGCCGTCACACAGGGGAAAGTTTCTTCCCCTTTGAGTGAAACATAGACAGGGGTGTAGTGGGGCAGGCATGAATAGTTCCATTCCCCCTCTTCCTTTTTTTATGATTACACCCCTGCTGGGATTACCCACGTCACAATATTATTTTTTTTAGGTGTCTACTGTCTTTTCTTTTAGCCGGCAAGCTGTGATCTGATCAGCATCCTATTTCTTTAGGATAATACCAGACCAGTAAATATTTTGTTTTATGAATAGTGTTTGTTGTGAGAGCCTGATTTACCATCGTGACAGTGAATGAGCAGTTTGCTCTGATTTTACTGCCAGCTTGGATATAACCATAAAACTGATGCAAGCTGCTGTTAAAAAAATGTACTGGTGTGCACTTTATTCTGTGTGCCGTCAGTTTAATTGCAGAGCAGGTGTAGATGGAGAGAGTAGCTTTGTAAAATCCACATTTACAGTCATAGTTTAGCATCATTTAGCATCATTTGCACGTGATTATATCAAATAAAGTACACAGCATGGAAATATCACTGGATTAAGCCAGTGCTGCTATGAGCAGGATTAGAAACATAATGTATCATGCCTGCAGGCACTAAAAGGCAGACAAGGGATATGAAACAACAGAAAGTAGAGCTGCATAAGAACCTAAATAATTCATTATATATTAATAGTAAAAAAAGGATCATTTCAGTTTAATGTATATGTAAAAATATTGTATTCAGAAAGTGACCCCATGCCCTTACAAGTGTGGTCATCAACATGTTTTTATGTCCATATCTTAGGCTGTGTACACATGTGCAATATTTGTCTGACCACAACAGATCGTTCAATAATTGTTAGCAAAAAAAGTGCACAACGACTGGTCAACAACGCCAATGAATGGGAAACCCCGTTCCATCCTGGCCTATCTGATTGGGCGACGATTGTTCTTAATCTATTGTTTGTAGGGTTGTTCAGTGATCGTGGATTTTTATACATTTTGATACATTTTCTCTTGTACATGTCACTTCCTGCATCGTTCGAACGATCGTTCACAAAACATTGTTTAAACGATCTTTCACAAACAATCATTTAAACGATTGTATCTAGTGTGTACATTATTGGTGGATTATATTTGAACGATCATATCGTTATAGCATGTACAGAATTGTGCACAATACGATTGTTCAAAATAATCGGGAATATTCATTGATCATTCGTTTTCAAACGATAATTAATGCATGTGTGTACCTAGCCTTAGGGAATACTGAATAGGTATCTCAGGAATTAAAGACACAGCTTTTTGATTACCATAGCCTCTCAAATTTTTTTTTTAGGCTTGAGGTTTCTTTTGAGTAAGTTCTGTATAAAGCTTTTGTTTGCAAAGTGTCTAATTGGTCCACAGTAGAACCAGGGAAAAAAATCCCAGGTGGGCCTCATATGCACCTAAAATTAGGATTTTTATGGCCTTTGGTGGGCCCCTGGAGCTTGCCGCCTTACATAAAAAAAAAAAAGAATACCAAACGCCAAGAGAACAGGTGGGCCTTTCTTGTCACTACCTCTGGTGGACCCCATATACCCTCTTTATTCGTGCTTCTGGCTGTGCATTGTAATCTTCACTACCGTACCAGCAAATTGTAGAAGATAGCTGAGATTGCATCTTTTATGTTTATTGAAAAATAAATTACTTGCCTATTAGTTAACCTAATATCAATTTACTGTTGAGTTTTGTTGTTGATAGAATTCTGACAAGCATTGTTTCGATTGCTTCATATCATTAATACGAAAATAACATCATTCTTTTTCATATAATAGTTATAATCTGTAAATATAAGAGTGTGACTATTTGACAAAAATTCTTCAGAAAAATTAAAAACCTTCATAAAAGAGATACAGAAAAAATATGAAGTTATTTCATAAGTAATAAACAGTCAGAATTGGTATGCAGTATTTTTTTGGACATAAAAGATTGCAAAGTCAGGTGTATACACCAAGGCAGCAAACCAATCGCAACTCGAATCAGTGCACCCTATTTCAGCTATTGCTGTGAGCTGATCGTAATGATTTGGTATTTTTATTAAATGATCATGTGCTCAGAAGCCAAATACCAAGGCTTCTGATTACAGCAATGGATATCAGTAGGCTTATGATAGCTAATGTTAAGTGTCTGGTGTGCCCAGTTACACATCAGAGCATCCTGTCTCACAATTAATTTTAACAGGAACAAGCGTCTAGTGATATTTGCAAACAAAACTTATTAAGTTGATATTTCTTCTAAAGTTACTCCTTGGAATAATATTTTATATTTTTTGTAGAATATTTTAAAAATTCAAATAATGCTAGTCTTTAGACCAGTGTTTCTGAACCAGAGCTCTGTGGACTAACAGGGTCCATAAAGAAGTTGCTGGGGGTTCATTGAGTGTAAGGAATGTAATTTTGCTGGGTCTTGAACTGAAGTTGTCTCTGTGTTTTTTGCTATATTTTGCAGATAATTGAGTTCTGCCTATAACTAGTTATATCCTCCTTATCAGTAGGTCAATATTTGCTCCATCCTTACCTTGAAGCTTCTTACCTTGAAACATCTTGCTCAGCAAAGTTGTTAATTAGGTTTCGTTTTATTGACCAACTACTAAGTGTCTTCCACCTTGTTGTCTGACTATATAAACTGTGATGTGATAAAAAAGTTTTTAGAAGTGATATAACTACATGCTTGAGATGCTTGTGTGTTATTCACTGCTCCCAACGCGTTGAAAACAAAGGCCACGAAAGAGCGGGAACCTGATCTGGGATCAGCAAGAAATCGCCTTATCATTGAGCAATGAGCAATTTGTGCCTCTCAGATCAGTTTAACCGACACCAATGATCTGTGAGGATGACATTCTTCCCACTGGCCAGTAACGGAAGAAACATTCCTTCCACTGACCACCACACAAATATACTGTGAGCTGTAGTAATTATAGCAGGGGCTCCCCGAAGATCTGAAAGGTAATTCCCCCATGGTAAAAAGGCTGAGAAACACTGCATTAGACTATGTACTGATACAACCTATTCACTGACAGGAGGCAACATCTTGCACATCACAGGAGGTATAATCAAATATATAATGAACATGAGTACATGAGTACATGAGTACTTTTATTTCATATATTTAATGATTGTGGAAGCCTTCCATATGTTATCCTTGGATATGTCTGATTTACCAGGTGTGATGATTGTAGATCATGATACATAACAGGTCACTTTACTATCCCCATTTTACTATTTTACTATGGCTGGTAAAAGGTGAAAGGAGAAGCAACAGACTAATGAGATTTCTTTGTGTATTATTTTGCGCTATCAAAAGCACAAGTTGTACTGCAGCACAACCGATTTGCTTCTTGTGTTGCTTCTTCTTCTCTTAGCCTGTGTCTCCTATTCCAGGTTTGCTGAATCACCCAGGTTCTCCAATGATAGTCTAACTTTTCAAATCTTGTAGACCTTTAATAAATCAGGCTCAATACCATTTTTGCAAAGATCCAAACAAGGAGAAGTAGTAAAACTTTAAGATACAGTTAGTAATTCTCCAGCCTAGTCCTCTGTTTATTATCTCCCTACTTTATGGAGATATTCCTCTTATGGACAGGGAATGACAGGGATAAGTTGGCATCATTGCAGAAGTGGGTCAATGCATTTCCCAGATATGGGTTAGAAGTTCCGCAAATACAATAATATAGGTTAATTACTTACATTTTTTTATGATAGAGTCCTTTCAGCTACAGACAATTAGAACATCCCAGAATGCAGATTTCAAAAAAGAAAAAGCAAATGATAGGTGATGCGACAAAATGCAAAACAGAGGCAAATATTTGTGATGCAGAATTGGATCATAGATTGTGTTGGTAATTAGAATTTCAAAAGCTGATTAAATGTTTATTAATATAGCCAGAAAACATAAACTGAGGATAGGTTGTCATGTAGGAAGACATGTACTTTAATAATTTTAGCTATAGGAGAATGTGATGCCAATTAATATGATACAGAAAATGAACATGTTTTTTCTTCTACTTGAAAGGGAGAAGATGAACCAGTGGCCCTCTATAAACATTGTCATTTCTTCTCAATGGGGGGGGAAGAATTGTTTTAACTAGAAAATAGGCAGAATAGGAACAAAAACGTCAGCAGCATTTAAATCCATGCAGCTATTACAAGTTGCAAGCTGTAAAATCAATCAGTCTCAGCTTAGATGAGCACATTTATACTCTGTTTGAGATCCACAATAAAGTGTGAAAATGAATGGTCAATGGATATTTGCCCACCTTTATCTTTTATTTTTTCTATGTGTTTTAAATGCTGTATATGTGTCTCAAAGGAAAACAGTGCCTCTGTAAACATGGCTAGAGAGAGACAAACTTGTCATGATAGGGGCTAAAATCTTGCACTATCCAAAGGAAACCATGCATATAATTTATGTTTGTGTTTATTTAAAGAAGGGTTATAGTCTGCATGTGCATTCAACCCAATAATTTATATTGCACATTTTATATCCTTCACTGCTTAGATTTTTATTATGACAGTAGCAATGAATAGGTAAGGAGTCCTGATTCTCCTAAATCTAAAACCTTAGTTTTGCTTTCCAACTCTGAACTTTAGATATTTCATCTGACCCTGGCTAACTCTTTATTTTCTGTGTGTATAATGCAGTGTGACAACAATAAGTCCCTGACAGTTGACATTAACATTTACAAATCCATGTATGCACTGGCTATAATGAGTAGTGATTAATACATAATAGAAATGATTGAGTGCACACCAGTCCCTAATGCATGTTGAGTGATGATGTTAATGGCACTGTGTAGTATGCAATGTGCATATGCAAGCCTTTTATACCGGGCTTATGACTATGTACAGTCTAGTGGTGTTGTTTATTGCTCCTGGGCACCAAGAGAATGCCAATGGGCATCCGGAAGTGGCTACAGGCAGGGCTTTCTGGGCATTAGCAAACACTTGTTTAAGCATTTGTGTGGGTTTGGAAGCAGTGTGTTAGTTTTTTCATGTGCATGGAATTATGACTAGTGTTGGTCGAATGTCTCACTATTTGATTCGACAGCCATTCGATAGTGAGAAATTGTCCGGGTGATCAAATGCCGAATTCGAACAACATAGAAGTCAATAGTGCAAGAATCCTTTTTTTTTTAGGGTTTTTTAACCTACCTAGCGGTAACCCCCAGTGTGACTCGGGTTAGAAAAAATAGTTGCTAAAAGCGGTAACCCTGAGTCACACTCGGGGTAGGTAATCCTATGGGAAATAACAGTAAATACAGCCTTACCTGATCCGCCAGCGTCCCGCGTTGTCCATCGCCGCGATCTCTGTCTTCTTCTCCCTTCCTCTGGCCGGCTTCTGCATCCGATGAGTCACTGGGGATTTCCTGGTGACGTCGGTGCGTGTGTACGTTGCCGGGGCGGGAAATTCAAAATCTATTTGTATTGCATTCAATACAAAAAACTGTATTGAATGCAATACATTGGATTTATATGTGTAAAAGCAGTACATTGTTTTCAAGAACATTTATTTTACAGTATATATATTAGTATGAGTATAATATGTATTTTTTTTTAATTTTTAAACATTTTAAAAATTTTTTTTTTTTTTTTAAATATATAGATTTTTTAATTTATTCAATTTATTATTTTTACATGATTTTGTGTTTCAAACTTTATTATACACATACTATTATATTATACTGTAAAATAAATTTTCATGAAAAACAATGTACCATAAATTTTTTAGACATAAAACCGGAAAAAAATGAACCGCTAGGGAGGATAGTTGTATGTGTTGTTGGATAGAGTTTCTCTATCCAAGAACCCATACTACAGCGCTGCAACAGCAACCGCGCTGTGCTACTACTATGTGTTCTTGGATAGAGTTTCTCTATCCAAGATCTTTAGGTAATGAATGGGGACTTGCAACTGCTGTTGCAGCGCTGTACTATGTGTTCTTGGATGGAGAAACTCTATCCAAGAACACAAGGCACTACAGGTGATGAATGGGGACAAGTCCCCATTCATCACTATAGTGCCCGGAGATCGTAGTGGAACTGCAGAGGTAATCTGCAGTTCGGTTTCCCACGTGACGTCACTGAACTGAACTGCAGATTACCTCTGCTGTTCAACTACGATCTCCGGGCACTATAAGTGATGAATGGGGACTTGTTCCTATTCATCACCTGTAGTGCCTTGTGTTCTTGGATAGAGAAAGTTAAAAAAAAAAAAAGTTATTTAAAAAAAACACAAACATTCAATAAATTACTTTTTTAAATTATTATAATTTTTTTTTAAACACATTGTTTTCCCCGAGTTTTTACCGTTGAATATCGTGTTTTTTCGGATCGGGTCTATCCGAATTCGAACAGCCATATTCGGGTCGAATATAAGGAAAACCCGAATTCGAACACCCGCACTAATTATGACACCTATAGAAGTGCTTAAGGCAATAACCATCTCTTGGATGTTGCACTTAGTGCCTACAAAAACTGCCTAAAAAGACTACTACAAAAAAAGCACATAAAAAAAACCAAACAAACCCATTTGTTCCAATATTACCCATTTTTAGGGGGCAACTAAATGTGGTTAACTGCAGTGGTACCAGAAATGTTGGTCTGAAAATAGTCTTAAGGGTGCATAGATAGGATAAGGTCTGGGGAGTTTACTGTGTAAATCTTTCCTTAAGGGCAATCAGCAAAACCTACCAATCTGTAATAGAAGTCATCAAAACATAAAAGTATGCTTCACAATTGTAAGTTTATGTTATCACAAGGAAAAAAAACTAATGTAAATACAAAAAAAGGACTTTGTCTGGTCCTACACTTGAAGATTTTGTTTTGGTAAAGCATACTTTTTGGAGAACCATTGACATTTTTGAATATTGGACAGCACCCTTAGTTTGGTCATTTAAGCACCCACATATTATTGGTTGATGGTCATGCTATGTAATGAGTGCCTTCATATAGAATTTAATTTCTTGCATCTCCTAAAGACACTCTTAGAAAAGAGGACACAGCAAGTAAATCCTTTATTGTTCATTTCCTATTTGATATTTATACTTCTGGTAGAGTGGGAGAGTGTGATAATGGGCTTCTACGAAGTTTTTCTGTGTCATTGTTATTCAGCCACCGAGCTTACTACTTCCCCATATGTCTGGGTCTCATACCTACTCTAGGCTCATTACAAAGATTACATGGAGAAAAAATGTGTCATGAGATGAAAGCATTTGGGATTTAAACTAAAAATAGTTCTTTGAAGCAAGTATTACAGCTGTTTGGAATTCATAATCAATCTCATTTTCTTCCTTCATATTAAAGCTTTCTTATATTAACATAATCATGTACTTATGATTCCAGTTTTGACAGGTGTGAAATGTCACACATTGCCCACACATTTTCATTCTTAAATTGATTTGCGTTATTTAGTTTACCACTAAAACAAATATTCATTTTAGTCCTATATTTTATATATATTTTTTAAATTTCCCTAATAAAAAATTATTTGTAATAAATTATTGATGGCAATAATTTGGTAACCTGTTTTATCATAGATTGGTCAAAATACCTTCAACCCTTGTTGATCTGTAAGAGTGTAAAGACATATATCCAAAGATGGGGTAGCCACATTTAAATTCAGAATAATTGCAATGCATTTGAAGCTTGCATTATATGTTCTGTTACTTGTAAAAATTCAAAGTACACAAAATATGCTGGAAAAGGCAAGCCATAGCTTAAAGCAAAACTAACCCTGCCACCATCGTCTTCATTCTCGCCCTCTTTGCGATCTTGGACCATCGTGATTGGCCTGTTTGAGATGTTGATGGCAGGTTAAGTATTTTTTTTATCTAACTATGGGTGCACTTGCTAGATAATTGTCACTTGAAATGAACAACTGTAATGATCTTGGGAGATGCACTGTGTACATAATGGTCCTCCACATCATTTGGAGATCATCTGGGGGGGATCACTAAATGACAAAACATGGATAACCACTGCCTTTTACTCCCTCCCTTTCGATATAACTGAACATCATGGGAAATGATCATAAAAGGCAAATTACATAAGTCCAGTGCATTTATGATATTAACCCATGGCAGCCTCAGGTTACGTGTCGTGAAACTGTAGAATAATAATTTTTAAATTGTAATCTTTCTTTTTGCTGGATTTTGGTAATTATTTTTTACGCCACCTCCTATTGTTAGAGGTAGATTGGATGTTATTTTTATGTCTCATTCTGCCTTGCTCCTTTTTGCCTGTCAGCTTTGAACAGTATTAATTATCTTTAGGGCTATTATCTTGGTTAGACACCCAAATCCAACCCTTGAGGAAGGAAGGTAGTGCCCACAAGCTCCTTACCCTACCATAAATCAAAAAACATACCACCAATGATGGAAAGCATCCTCACAGTTTTATGATTATATTAATTAGAATATGGAACGGTACACATTACTTCCTTTTGGTAATTGTGGAATATTTATTTAGCCATCTACCCCTGCTCTTATCACCTACCCCTGGAAGTTATCCAGTCACGTACATGCTTTGATGTTTCCATGAATTGTAACAATGAACATTTTAACCTTTCTTTCACCATAGATTTTCAACTTCTTTATCAAAAGTCTCAAGACAAATGGGGCATTGTGGCATCACAATTACTTACAGTATGGTACATTTTCTATGAACTCTAACCATGTAAACTCCCATCAGAATATTGATGTAGACAACAGGAAGTACCTACACATTTATTTAGTTACCTTCAAGACCAGTGGTGCCCACACTTTTTTGGGTTGTGAGTTACTTTTAAAATGGCCAAGTCAAAACTGTTAGCCCTGTGGGCCGTGCCGGCGCCGCTGCCCCTAATCGCAGGCATGGGCGCCGGGTCCTCTCTTTTCCCTTCTGCCACCATACTGAATTCGTGGGCAGCAGGTAGCGTAACCCCACTACCTCTGTTCCATGCCGGAGTTTCCTTCCTGCTGGAGACTTGCACTGGTGTTTGAGCTGGCATGGGTGTGTCTCTCTTCACCTATGAGGCAACACAAACACGCCCTTTGTTTCAACAGCCTATGGCTGGATTTCTGCAGGTATTTAAAGGCGCTTCCTACTACAGGAAGATGCATGAGCAATATCATGGTTTTAGCTAGTCTAACTCCTAGTGCAAGGGTGCTTCTTCTGTCTGCTTTGCTGTGTACCGGATTTTGTTTACTGGACTTTGCCTGATTGCAAGCCTGACCCTGACCTCGGATCTTGTTTATGGACTTTGCCTGATTGCCGCCAGACCCTGACCTCAGATCTTGTTTATGGACTTTTGCCTGTTTGCCGCCTCTCCTGACCCATATCCTCCATGCTTGCACCGAGTGCCTTGACCCCTCTGGTCAGCTGCCACTGACCCGGGCATTGCGCTGAGGTGGCACCTGGCTGCTACCCTGTGACCCAAGCCTATCCTCACCATCAGAGGCTCTAGTGAAAACCAGGTACCGGCTTAGTTACGCCCCTCCAGAGCATACCCAGTCAGCGGCACAGTGGGTCCACACCCACGTGCATTACAGTTTGCTCAGGCCATGGACTCTGCTGATCCGAACTTTCCCAGTACCACTGAGTTACGCCAGGAATTGTCCTACCTACGCATTGTGAATGTGCGCCTAAATTATCTGTCATCTGCCAACCCAGCGTCATCAAGCTTCTCTGCTCTGACAAATTTGGTTCCTGCCCCGCCTCCTTCCTACCTACTAGGTTTTGGTCCTCGTATTTCAGCTCCCTCACGTTTCATTGGTGATCCTAAGCAGTGCTGGGGGTTCATAAATCAATGTACCCTTCATTTTGAACTTTAACCTCACCAATTTGCCTCTGACGGAGCCAAAGTGGCTTTTCTGATGTCACACCTTACTGGGGAGGCGCTGGCCTGGATCAATCCCCTCTGGGAAAGGAACTCTGGCTAGAATAATGAGGCACTTGTGGCCACTTTTTGGGAGGGGCTCTGTGGGAGAATAAAAATTAGTTGGCCAGTCGGGATGTTCCCTCCTCCCTGGATGACCTTGTCTCCCTGGCTACTCGAATTGATTTATGGTTCCAGGAACGTGCCAGAGAAATGGCATGTGAAGGGGGTGCTTGTCATCTGGCATGTTCACCTCTGCAAGCTTCTAACCCACTGCCTCCCATGTTGTCGGCAGTCCCTGAACCTATGCAGGTCCATCGGGTTAGGCGGTCTGAACAGGAGCGCAATCACCCCCATGCTAAAGGATTTTGTTTCTATTGTGGTAGTTCTGATCATGTGCTCCGCACTTGTCCCCTGAATGTGGGAAACTTTCAAGCCTAGGAACCGTGGAAGAGGTGGCCCTAGGTGAACATAATTCCTCTCCTCCTCTGACTAATCTTGTCATTAGGCGATGTTCAATTTACAGAGATGGCCCTTGATTCCGGAGCAACAGGGAACTTCCTGCAACAATGCCTAGTGGATCGTTATCAGATACCTGTTCGACGCCTACAGAGGCCTCTGTTGTCCTTTGATGGAAAGGCTCTGTCTGAATCCATATACTTCATCACAGAACCTGTAAAATTACAGGTGGGTTCTGGTTCTGTCAAGTCTGTCGCATCCTCTCCTCCTGGGACTTCCGTGGCTTTGTGTTCATTAACCTGTCCTTGACTGGAGGTCCGCAGAGGTGCTGCGTTGGGGACCGTCCTGTCATGGAAAGTGTCTCCTTTCTGTCCTGCCAGCTTGGTCACCTCAGGTACCACCCAATCTCCAGGGTCTGCCGGCAGCCTATCATGCTTATATGGATGTTTTTGACAAAAAGGGGGATGAGACGCTACCCCCTCACAGGCTGTATGACTGTCCTATTGACTTGGTCCCGGGCTCCTCGCCTCCTCGTATGCGCATACATCCCCTTTCACCAACAGAGACTCAACCCATGTCCGAGTATATCAAGGAGAACCTTGACAGAGGATTTACCTGCAAATCTTCCTCTCCTGGTGGTGCAGGTTTCTGATGGCTCCCTACATCCTTGCATCGACTGCAGGGGTCTTAACAAGATAACAGTAAAAAATAAGTACCCGCTTCCCCTAATCCCTGAATTGCTTGACCGCCTTAGGGGAGCTAAAGTTTTTTCCAAACTAGACCTACGTTGGGCCTACAATCTGATCAGGATTCGCCAGGGGGATGAGTGGAAGACCGCTTTCAAAACCCGTGACAGTCACTATGAATACCTGGTAATGCGCTTTGGACTAAGCAACGACCCTGCAGTGTTCCAGGAGTTCATTAACGACATCTTCAGAGACTTGCTATATTCCTGTGTTGTAGTGTATCTTGATGATATCCTTGTTTTTTCTCCAGATCTGGCTACTCACCGGAAGCAGGTTCGTTTGGTTCTTCAAAGACTAAAACAAAATCGTCTGTACGCCAAGTTTGAGAAATGTTTCTTTGAGAAATCCTCTCTTCCATTCCTAAGATACATAATATCTGACTCTGGTCTGCAGATGGATCCTGAGAAGCTGTCAGCAATTTTAAAGTTTCAAACTTTGAAACAGGCCTTCTCTGCGACTCCATCACCCTGAAGCTAACAAGCAATTCTACTTGGAGGTGGATGCATCGTCTCTTGGAGCAGGGGCGGTGCTTTCACAAAAATCTTCTTCCGGTAAGATGGTGCCCTGTGGTTTCTTCTCCAGGGCCTTCTCGGCTCCTGAGCGCAACTATTCAATTGGGGACAGGGAGTTATTGGCCATTAAAATGACACTAGAGGAATGGCGTTACCTTCTCCAGGGGGCATTTCATCCTGTGGTGATCTACACCGATCACAAAAATTTGATCGAGAGGAGGAGCCTCAACACATCATTGATCCTGCAAAACTCCATTGAGAGTTCATCTGCAGTTCCACTGCGATCCCTGGGCACTAGAGGTTAATTAACCTCTAGTGCCTGGGATCGCAAACAGGAGGATTCCCAGGGCTGCAAAAACGAATGCAGCCCTGAGAATCCACTGCAATCCCGGGGCACTAGAGGTTAACTACTAATAAGTACAGCCCGGTGACCGTGGGAACCTTGCGGTCACAGCTGATTGGAGGAGCCCGCGCAAGTGCTTCCAATCAGCTGTGACTGCTGTTCCGTATGTGTTCTCGGATAGAGATTCTCAATCCATGAACACAAACTACAGTTAGGCTGGGGCTACAAGAGCAATCAGTCAGCTCCACTCCCCTGATTGCTCTTGCAGTTCTACACAGTTCTGAAAAAAAACCCTGACCCCCCCCCCCCATAGACTTTACAGGTGATGGAATTTGGCGTTCGATAACCCGAAAAATATCAGGCTATTCGATTGAATAGCTGCTGAATCGAACATTCAGCTTTTCGACCGACACTATCACTTACATGTTCATTATTGCTCTGAACAAGATATTTAAAGGAATGATTCATTTAAAATGTTTGATTATATTAGGTTGGGTTCAGTAAAAAGCCAAGGTTTACCATCATTTTTTTTTTACTTTATACAATTATATAAAGTATAACATTGTAAGTCAATTAAAGTTGGAATATTCGCTTTACTAGATTTATAATTTTTACTTCAAGGTACAGGATCAGTTTTACAGATCTAACATGTTAGTGCGATGTTGTGCCATTGATTTTAAATAGCACCCTAATGCACCTTATCTCACGTACTTTGAAGCAACGCACTGTAATATCTCAGTGATGATTGTTATGATCTGGATGGTGATCTCCTCTAGCTTATTTTAAAAACTTCCTGTCTTCATGCACTCACTATATAATATACTTTGCCCTATTGCTTCAGACCTGATAGTGACAAAGGTGTCCTATGCTAGTGTATGTTGGTACACCAAAATAAAGCCTTTATAAAGGATGCATGTGACTGGGTGGCAATACAGACAGATTTCCAGATCATTAACAGCTCAATTAAGACACTTCATTGGGAGAAAATTGTCACCCTACAACAGGAGACTTGCCCTAGGAAAGGATAACTGAGTGTTACCATAAAAAATGGCAATAAATGATGTAAGGTCTACTTTAACTAACCTTTTGGCCTTAGGTTTGGTGGAACGTTTTGTTCCCAACAATTAGTCTGAAAAAAAAGAAGAAATAAAATGAAATGTGCACATTTTATGCTGTGTGGCTATAGTGGTATTTGTTTGAATAGATTGCTTGGTTATTGTTGCATAGGTAGGATTATTTTTTGTGTTTACTTTAGAATTAATTTTCAAGAAAGGACATTGATGGTCTTGTAGACCATACGCAATACATCATATACTGGGGTCCTGTTTACTGGTTTCTCTCCTGACCTGCAACATTGCAGAGGGATACCTGGGAAAAGCAAGACTGGCAGTAACAAGACAGCATTGCCAGCAAATAAGTCTCTCTGGAGCCATAATGTCATTTTTGGAAATACAGCAGATTCTTTTTATAAGAGCATCTCTGAGACTTGAAACATGTATTTGTACAAACAGAATGCTCTTACAACATCTTGAAGAGAGAAAGCTTTAGGGAGCTGAACGAGGAATTCAACAGTCATTGTGGAAACGAAGAAGTGGAGTAACAAAATGGGCCGATGTTTTATTACTTTTGAAGAGAAATAACAAATACCAGTTATTGTTTGAAACAAATAGAAGACTAAGTTTCCATCATCAAATAATACATATTATCCAAATCTGCATGTGTTAAGCAGCTAATTATATGCCAGCTAAATGGGGTAACACAAATAGATAATATTCCCTGCAGCTACAATGTTTTTAGGTAAATCTTTCACAAGAGAAGATGCCATTGTCCACTTACTACTGTTTTCTTCTGGCTGCTATGTTGATTTGGCTCTAACTTGAGTCACTAACTGGGAACAAACATACATATCAGTAAGTTTACTG
This sequence comes from Pyxicephalus adspersus, assembly GCF_032062135.1. Classification (NCBI taxonomy): domain Eukaryota; kingdom Metazoa; phylum Chordata; class Amphibia; order Anura; family Pyxicephalidae; genus Pyxicephalus; species Pyxicephalus adspersus. The sequence goes on along the minus strand of NC_092867.1, from coordinate 21,498,124 downwards.
AAAAGTAAGAAGCTCCTATCTGCATACTGATTCTGGCAGCAAGGAAACTACAATTTGTAAAGAGACAGGATAGGAGCATGAGTTTCTATTGGGAAAGGTTTTATTTAAGGTCTAATAGTTTTACATATAGCGGCCAAGAGTTGGAATTTCCATTGAAATGTATCTTGTATTTAAGTCTGTGCTGTACTTTTCTTTATTTTCCACTGTTGTAACATTAGAATAAAAAAAGAATTTGGCTGTTGTGATTGGTGGATGTCAGATAGTTTCTTGAAATTGGAGTTGATTGAGTATGCTAGGCATGGTTAAGCCAGTGGACAATGACAGCTGTCATGCTTTCAACCAAAAGAACTAGATAACATAAATGGTGCAAGTACCTAAGTAGTTATATACCAATATCCATATAGGTGCCTTTATGAAACTTTCATGTCAAAACCACTTTATACTAAAAATAATAACTTTATAGTTAATATAGTTTATATTTGTAGATGTACACAATACACAGCCACACAGCCAACCCTTTGGTATAATTACAGATGAGGCTTTCTTGATCATCCATCATCCAATAGGATATATTATACTTATCTGTGTTCAATACTCAAATGTTGGTTTCCAGTAGATTGGGTCACATTTGTCTTTTTCATCTAACACGTCCACTACTCTTTTATGTATTTCCTACACTCCTGAAGAAGCAGTTTTATCATCCACTGTGAAACGCATTGAGTAAAGGTCCCACTACTTTGGCTTGTTATATTGCAGCAAATTATAATCATAGGCCCATATGAGTAATGGGTACCAAGGGAAATACATGATTTTGAGTGTTTCTTTGTGTATTATTATTGTGGCCTTACTGTTTTAAATTAGCAATAAAGATTTTTAAACACAATCTGTAAATAAAATTATGCTTTTAGTGGAAAGTGATTTTGACATGAACATTTTTTGAAGACCCCTTTAAAAGTCCCATATGGGTAAGTTTTCCCTTTTCTCTCCAGTATGTGCTGTCAACCAATCCAATTACCAAAACTTGTTCAGGAACCGGATTGGCTAAGCTGTACTTTACTTGTCATTGACAGGTATTGGATGGCTGAATAAAAAAAAAAAAAATTATCTCATAATTTTACTATTCCAAGCACCTTATATATAGTGGCAAACTGATTTCGTACTCACTTGACATTTTTGTTTTTTTTTTTGCAATTGAAAAGATTTTTCATCAGTTCAGTTTTTTTTTTTTTTAACCCGTCTTCGAACCCTATCTCCATCCAAAATTGGTTTTGGTTAGTGTTGGACATTAAAATAGCGGCACAATTTTTTTTGCAGAAAAACAGGCATTAAAAATTTTTTTGGTAACATGGAAACAAGGAATCATTAAAATAATAGAGGTGTTATTGAAAAATAGACTATATATATTGAATGATATTTAAAAGATTTTCCCTTTTTTTTATAATTAGGATGAATCAAGTTAAAATTCTGGGATAGGGAAGCTATGTGTAAGTCAATTTGTACGGAAGACTATGGCCCTGACTTGTTAAAGCTTTCCAAGGCTAGAGGGGATACGCTTTCATCAGTGAAGCTGGGTGATCCACCAAACCTAGAATGGGTTGTTGTCAGCAAATGATTTTAATCCTGGGCCAGATCCATTCCAGATTTGCTGGATCACCCAGCTTCACTGATATGAAAATATCGACAAACATATTTATTGAAAACATACATATAAAAGGATATCAACAGTATGGCTGAATTCTTTCTAAAGTTGATCCTTTTTCACCAACACATTTTTCCTATAGGGTTTTTGCAAAACATGTTGGTAAAATATTATCAACTTCAGAATGAATTCAGAAAACCCCACTCTATTACCAGACCCAAAACAGGGACATGGGTTTTTGTGTTTTTGTTGTTGTTTGTGTTTTTATTGGATGTTCTAAAGGAGCTGTTTTTTTAAGTAAAAAACTGTATATATTGCTAGAAGGTAATTATCTTCCTTCCTTTCGGCATATGTGTAGAAGTGAATTACATCATGTGAAGATAGGCACTGAGCATCCAGCAATAAGCATGACAGCAGAAATATCTTTTAAACAGGTGGTGTTATCTCACCATGCCACTTTTGCTTCCTTTTGCAGTCAGTGCCAATACTCAGAGCTTCCACGTATAGGGGAACAATTGATCTTCTTCCTCCAGTGCTGGAGTCTAGCAGTCAATCACTAGGGCTACAATCACTGTAACATAAATGGAGTGACATCACACTAACCCTGCATTGGCAAGGAGAAAATGTTTTATTAAAATTGAAAAACCAATGGGTGATGCGACACAATATGCCATGATGTTAACATAATGTAAATGACAGAACAAAAAATCCAAAGTTACATTTCTGCCAAACTTTTTGCTGATTTTTTGTTTGTCCTGAAAGTGTTTTTATTGTTCCAGATTGCAGATATTACTATTTCATGGACTTGTTTGCTTAAAAACTTTTTTAGAAACTGCCATTGTTTACAATAATGTTATTACGTATCATCACAGTCTTGTATTTTCTGCCTTGTCATCTTCAAAAGTCTCAGTTGTTATGCTTCACTGATTCCTTTTAATGTTGGCAGCTACAGCATCATCACTAATATTTCGTTGGCAGGGTCACCAAGACATAGCAACTTAGTTGTCAGAACTAAGCAAATTGGACAGGACAGACAAAACAACAAAATAAATGGGAATTGTTGCTCAAAATTAAATGTGCACTAAAATAAATTATAAAATAAGTGACTTCTGTGGTTACAGATTTTGCATGCCAACATTTATTATGTCATCTTAATTGATAATTATTAGGTGCTGATTATTAATAATGTGTTCTGATTGGCCATGATGGGGTGTGGAACTTTGTATATTGCTCTTTGCTTTAGGCATTAGAATGTTCACTTTGTCTTCAGATTTTAATGTATAACAAAGACATAGAGATTATACAGGCAAATCATTTACAATCCCCCGTCATCCCAGTATCTGTCTTCAGCCGACGCCAACGTCTTCTTCTCTCTTCTTTCGGGTTCTTCTTCCTACGTTACCCGATCTCGTACTATGCAAGCGTAGGACCAGGTGATTTAGATTTGGTAAACTATTGCCGATCTCACTGCACATGCGTGCGTAGTTTTTTTCTTCTATTAAAGAAATAGATTAGGGCATGCGCAAATAGAGCAGCCAAGTGCATCCTGGGATACATGACCTTGGCCCTTCTCCAGTCTCGCACCACCTCCATACGCCCCCTAGTGGTCCTGTCTCTCCACCCGTAACACCAGGGATGTTTTATAAAAAGGGGAGGTTTTTACTGTCTACCCTTTTAGAGAAAAATTTTGAGTTTAGGTCTGCTTTAAGTTAAAATTAGTTTTCTTTTTTCCTTAATATTTTTATTAAAAAAAAAAGGGGAGTTGTCCTTTCCCTTACTGTCTTTCACAGTGGTAAAAACGGAATGGGGGTGGAGAGCCTCCTGGAATACTTATGTTGTGTATCCCAGGATGGTTTTTGCTGCTCTTTCTGCATATGTCCGAAGTCGGTCATATGCAGATGAGGTTTTTAAGACTTTTTTTTCCCCTATTTTCAGCAGGCCTGCGCAGTGCAAGATCAGGTGATGTAAGCACCATTTTATGATCATTTTATGATAATGATAGTTCCGCTTTAAGCCTAGTATTTTTCCTAACGCCAGGCTAAAACTGGACCAGGGTACTGCTGAAGCCTAAGCATTCACCTTCATTGATTTATAGCTTACACAGCTTAATAGACAGAATGTCCTTACTGATTTGATGTCAAGGAAAAATTCCCTTCTCGTCTTTCTTGAACAGAGATTACTATGTGGAAAGAACAATAGTTAGTGCTTTGACACACTTCATCAGGAATACAGAAGGATCAGTAAAGTTAGCAAAGCATGTTCAAGCACAAATATACACTGTGTGTGCATACAACCTCTCTTTACCCCAGAATGCAACTTTGCATGTATTGTGCCTGAATTATTAAAGCTATCCAATGCTGGAGAGGATACACTTTCATTAGTGAACCTGAGTGATCCAGGAATGGATCTGGTCCAGGATTGAAAACATTTGCTAACAAATAGCAAATTACTTTTAAGAAATCTATTCCAGGTTTGCTGGATCACCCAGCTTCAGTTAGCCCTTTAATAAATCAGGCCCATTGAGCCTTAAATCACATATTTTTGGTGCCCATGTACACTAATCTAAATTCCTTATTGTATATTGGATTTAAATACGGAAGCGATACCAAAAAAAGGCAAATACGCTGCATTAAATTCATTTCATTTGTTCAAGTGTTTTCAGAAAATGTGTCATTTTGTGCAAATGCAGCACATAACCAATTAATTTTGAAATGTAATTTTGTAATGCAAATTAAAAACAATGAATGACTAATATAGATGCAATAAACATTCTCGTTTCAGTGATTTTGAGACATAATTTTATGGACTGTGGGACAATGGGATGCAAAGATTGTGGGCATCAGTTATTGTCAGCCATGTCTTGACTTGGGGTAACTTGGGCATTGATATAAGGATAGCGTATTGGTGCACTTAAGATATTGTGGAGAAATAATTTAGCCTCTCTCATGATTCAACCCAAACACTGATCATCTATTTCATTACATGGTTGCATTAAAAGTTGTTTTTGCTGCTCATTGCAGGAGTGAAGTCCACACTTCCCCATTTTTAATGGGACTCTTCCACACAAATGTGCTATCCACCATGTGATCTCCGGTCAGATAGACCTCTTGTATTACCCCTTCATTACAAAAAGGTAATAATAGTCTGTTTTACCAATCCCAGGGATTTCTGAGACTCTCCCCAGAGTGCATCCTACATTCTTTATCTGTAAATCCACCTGACGCAATATATCTGAAAGATTTTCTGAAAGGCTGATCATGACCCCCTAACTACATCAATATAAATACTTCCTGCATCGGTAATGAGTCACTTCCTGTCACGTGATAACCCCGCATTATTTCCTATCACATGATCAGCTGTGACCTCCACCATTTCCTCTGATATCAGGCCTGATTTATCAAAGCTGGAGAAGATAATCTATAATGGGAGAATGTTACAGATCAGCTCATCCCTTAAGATCACCCACAACCTCAGCTGTGTTTAGCAAAAGACTTGTTCTGCATGTCATGCAACCCCCCCCCAACAAGCCTTCATCCTGCACACTAGCAAGCAGGGAAGCCTCGTTTGTATCTAGGAGTTCTCTGTATGTCGGATGTCCTTAACTCGGGGTCTACCTGTATAAATGTATTTCCCATAATCCAGTTCATCTTACCCTACTCATTATAATACATTGGGGATAAATATCCATACATTAATAAAACATATTTAATCATTTGTAATAAAGCAATTTAGATAGCATTATACATTCTTTTTCTAGAGCTCCCCGAACTCTCTGGAATGGTCTTCCTCATCCTATTCGACTTGCTCCTGCTTTCTGCTCATTTAAAAGAGCATTTTTTCAAACTTTCCTACCCATCTTCTTCTGTCTTTTGAAACCCCCACTACTACATATCTCCCCTCCTATTGTGTATTAATTCCCCAATCTACTAGATTGTAAGCTCTTTGGGGCAGCGTCCTCTCCTCCTGTGTCACTGTCTGTATTCGTCTTTTGTTTGCAACCCCTATTTAATGTTCAGCGCTGCATAATATGTTGGCGCTATATAAATCCTGCGTAATAATATTAAATTTAGACCCTGAGATCTGAGTGTATCATATTCAGTTATTCAAAATGTTTCTTTTTTTTTGGAGGTTACTTCTTCTCCAATGCTTCACCAAAAAAGACCAGATAGATTCCTGGTATGGTGCAATGAACCTAATTTATTAAAGCTCTTCAAGACTGGAGATAAGATCTGAAAATAGACTGTCATGTGAGAACCTGGGTGATCCAGCAAACCTGGAATACATTTTTAAAACTCATTTGCTATTATTGACAAATGTTTTCAGCCTGCGCCATATCCAATCCAGACTTGCTGAGTCACCCATGACTAGTCTATCTCCACCAGTCGTGGAGAGCTAAAAAATCAGGTCCTTTGTTTTGTAAAACCTAGATGAATGCTATATATGTTTTGCCAATCTTCAGTAGTCTAGTGGTCCTCCCTGTGTACTAACTGCCAACCACAAGGACATTGCAACAAAAAAACTACAAGGCAGGAAAAAAATGTTTTATTTTTACACAATGTTCGTGATATTGGATCTAAAAAAAGACTTTTTATAATCATTTTTCCATCCTGTTGAAGCTGTACATTTTCCAGTTCTGAAAAAAATGTTTTCTTTTACTTTTGTGGATGACACAATACCTTTTTTTGCTATTTTCTCTCTTATTGTAGTTATTTTTATATATAACATCTGGCTTATTAGATGTGAGTGGTGCTAGAATTTTATCCTTTCTTTATATTTGACCAATATTATTTATCTTTCTTTTATATACTGATTGTTAAATTCTGTGATAGATTCTAACTCCTATCTACTGTATGTGAACCTTTTATCACAAATCATTTCTATTCTTATTAGCTATTAGGATATATCCATTTTTGTTTCCTTTACAAAACGTTTTAAAATAAAGTTTCTGTCTATTCTTTACATTATTGACATCCAGAAAGTCAATTTTTTTTCTTTACTATACTTTTAAGTCAAATTTATATTTGTGTATCTTAGGTAAAAATGGTCTTGTTGACTCAATAAACTTTGTATGTTTTATATAAAAATTGTGCTAGGAATACCTTAAAAAGTCCAGTCATTGGGAATGTTTTAATAAAGCTTTCCAGGACTAGAGAAAATAGAAGAACTTGGGTGATGTTGAAAACCTGGAATAAATGTGGTCCAGGATTGAAAACTTTGGAAAATAATAGCAATGATTTTTAGGAAATCCATTCCAGGTTTGTTTAAATCACCAATGGCTAGACATGAAAGTCTATATTATCCAGTCTTGGAGAGCTTTAATAAATCAGACCCACTGAATGCTTTCTGTAGATATATTTGGGATGTGGCATCATTTTGTTTATAGAGGTGACATAGTAAACTCCTTGGACAAATGTATTATTTGTTTAGATCACATAGAACTCAAGATCACATAGAACTAAGATATTATTGTGCTTTCAGTCTGCCATGAATATATTTGCTATACTTGGAGCATTGGACATTGAACTGAACACTCACCCACACTTCCCTACCCAGGCATTCACACGTCTTGATACACCAGTCTGGCCTCTTGTCTTTCTGCCTTCTGGTGCCACTTCTGAGATTTCAGTTTAATTTCCTTTTCCGAGAAGGTGACTTTCTACAGCAGCTGTCTCAGTTACTACCCAACAATTGGTCCATGTCCATAGTCCACTGCCTATGGGAGACATGTACTATGCACCCACACACCCACATGGGTGGGGTTGTAAGAGGCCCAGTGATGGTAGAAAACTTTGTAAAGAAATAAGGTAGTGACTGCTTTTCGAGGGCACTAGAAGCCAATGTAAATGTGGCCACTGGAGTCTATTTGTCCTATTTGCCCTAAAGACAAATCTGGCCCTGATAATAAAGCCTTATGTACCAAGAGCCACAGTTGTACGCCAAGAGCCACAATGTACACCTATGCTAGTAGCCAATCACTGTACCTAAGCACATGACTAAGAAAATGAATATACTTGTGCTATGGACATTGGATGGGGAATTGATTTTGTGAAGAAGGACTTACACACTTTAAACTGCTCAGCAATATGCTAGAGCCATATAAATACAAAGAAATATTAAATACATGTACAGACTCCTGATTGCCTAAATGATGGTGCTTGGGGCACAGCTTTATAAAGTCATTATGTAGCACTGTTGATTACATCTATTATCTAACATCTGAGAGAGCTTTAGTTTACTATTGATTGATAGACTAGGTTTGCAAATAAATTAAATTGTGTGCTTCATAGCAATTAGAGTTTTGTGTCATTGTCTTTTCCGTGTAAACATTTCATATAACGGAGCTGTCAGCTGAGCAGCATTCAGTTTAACATATATGTCCATGGCACCTTTCTGGGCACAACAAAGTATGCATCAAACTACAGGTATAATATTATATTATAATAATAATATAATATATCATTATATTGTTTGCCCGTTGGCTGATGTTGGCCCATCGGTGGCCTCTAAATGAATCACCCTAAAGGTATACATGCAGGACCTAAGATGAACCTCAAAAACCTTCTAGCTTATCTAAATACCTCCCATAAGGCATTGCTAATAATTTTTCTCCTTCTTTGCCATGCTTTAATTTTTTTCTTCTTATGATTTCTGTAGTATAGCAGAAGTAAGCATGTGGTGGCCAACACTAAAGGAGACCCTGACGTCAAATCATTCACAACCACAAAGTATTTACAAAAAACAATAAATAAATATTATGATATTATATGTGCACTTAACATATTTTTGCCTTCTTGTCTACTTGAAAAAGAATCTATTGTGTTGAAATCCAAAAGCCAGAGACTGCTGATGGTGGGTGATAGCACTTTGGATATGGCATCTGTAGACTCAGAGCTGTCTTCCCCTTTGCTTATTCCCTGGCAGCCACATAAAAGGTTATGTAGGGATATATGCGGCAGGGGAGGCAGGATAGCATAGGCATTAATTAAATACATGCAACAAATTGTCTAATCAAAGGCACATGAATAAACACTAATTCATGGGGAGGAAAACACTGCAAAGAAACATTTAAAATACTTGATTTTCTGTTTTTTTTAGTTATTTTTTGTTATTTATGGCAGGTTCACTTTAAGAAATAGAACTTTACCAAAGACCACTTAATGTTTAAAAACTGTAAAATGGATTGATACATTTTTCTCAACTAAAATCTATGTTTCTCAGTGCAGGCAATGATTCACAGAAATCCTTAGAGTCCTATTTAGAAGAGTGGATATTGTTCTGTGCACACATGGTATTGATTACTCCAGACTGTGCCTACATTTACACTTCATTCATAAAATGCAAAGTGTGGTGTGGAGCAACTGCGATCCTTCAGAATGCTCTCTGCATATTGCTACAGAGAACACCTGCTGAAGACATAAAACAGTTTCCTCATTTTTTGGCGCTTGTTTCATTAGAATGATTGGGCCTTTGCTTGCTTCCCTCAAAGTAAAAGGAATGTTTGCAAAAGCACAGCGCCTTGACATGTAATTACAAAAGAACAGAAGATGGTCTTGCAAGTTCAAGTTGACAAGTAAAAGCTTATAGTAGAAGTATGTCATCCTATTTAAAAAAATGTGTCACAGCATTTCACTAAAAGCACATATGCAATTTCTGGATCACCCACATTTACCCATTATAGTCTATGTTCTTCAATCTTGTAGAGATGTAATAAATCAGATCTTTGGTGTCGCCACAATCTTTTGACCACATATATATATAATATCTGAACATGGTTATTATTACTTTTTTTGCAGCATGCAGGCACACCTTTACATGAACAGTTTTGCTAAACACAACTAATTGCTAGCATGACATTTGGAAGTAAATACAGTTATTCCTAATGTAAATTAAACAGATAACGCTTTATCAAGATTAGAAAACCTCCTGTTTATTGTTGACCAATTGTCTAATTGATCTTATACAGCTTCAGAAATCTCCACCAACTACCAATAAACTGGCACAGCTTGTTCTCAAATATAAACCTGTTACAAACCGGAACACATGTAAACAAGCATAATAGAAAATTCATAATTATAAATTAAAGGCTACCTTCAGTGAAATTTGTTATCAAAACAATTAATAGATATCTGCATATAAACAGCTGAGAGTATATGCTTTCATCAACAAGAACAAAATGTAAAAGTCAAGCCTAGATCAAGCTTCTTCTGTTCTCTGAGTTTCTCCAGTGGTCAGTGTGTGCTTCTAATTATAACAGGTGACTTGGGGGGTTTGTAAAACAGTAGATTTGTATATAAATTAAACTTTCTTTAAGATATAAACTACCTTTTATTTCGACATGCATTTTCTGTGGTAATGTATATAGTGAAACATAAACTTTGAAAAGTGTTAGTCTCCCAGCCAACATGGTCACTACTGCTGGTCCCATCATCATTGTGGACCATCAAATAGTCTTGCAATCAGCATGCAGTAAAGTGTCCTAGGAGAGGACTGGTATAGCTACCTTCTTCTCCTTCCAGTGGTTGGTTTTCCTTTATTTAGCCACTGCCTTCCGCCATGTCCTCAGCATCCTCACAGGTCCCAAGAGAAGCAAATGGGGGTAATTGCCATATAAAAATAGGGATGTGAGTAAGTGCTTGGTACTGTACCCTAAAAATTAAATTCAGCTTTATTATTTTATCAAGAATCAAAGGGATCAGAGAAAGACTAATGGATTGCCTGCACATTCTCATGACCTATTTAAGGCAAATGTTTCTTGAATGATGCATTTGCACATTTTATTATTGCTGTATTGTTGTTCTTCATCGTTTTCCCGGGCAGTAACTGACACTGGTAAGAGGAAAACAATATACATACATGCCATACAATATTAATGTCATTTTATTATGGTTATTTCTTATGATAATGTATTCACAGTCTTCTGACAACAAACTGTAAAACAAAGGTTTACAATTCCCTATATAACTTTATCTATTGAAATATATATATATATATATATATATATATATATATATTTATTCACTGTATGGGGAATATTTCTCAACCAAGGTTCCATGCATCCCTTAGGTTCGTCAGGAAATTCTTTAAGCATTGAGCAATTTGAGCCTTTTGGATCAGTTTAGGTGACACCACTGGACTTTTTGGCAATCTGTAGGAATGACATTCTTCCTAATGCTGAGCAATGTACCAATGTACCAAATGAACCACCACACTAATGCACTGTGAGCTATGGATATAGTAATTGTAGAAGGATAATGCAGTATTTCAGGGGTTCCCCATGTGAAGGTCGAAAAACACTAATCTGGTATCTAGCTGGCATTGGAGTAGTTCACGTAGACAGAACATGTCTGAAAAGACTGCAGGAAAGTTATTTAGACCTAAACCAGATGTCGCAAAGTAAGGTGAGTCACATAAAGACCAGCTGGTTGCTATAGATTACTTTTACTTTGTAAATCATAATAGCTTTTCTCTCTGCACTGTCAAAGACCAAATGAAATATAAGTTTAAATTACCTGAATTCATTTGAGTTGTAACAAAACAAACGGTGTTTATTATCTTACTAAAGTAGGCACCAGCTGAGTAGAATAGGCTGCCCCTGCCAGCATCCTGCAGGAACCTATGATTTCGGTGGTGAAGCAATGATCTCTCTGCAGAGGTCTGACGCACCACCTGTTAAATCAGAGTCAGTGTTCTCCAATCAGCAGAGAGCATTAGCTTTGATGACTGCACAGGGGGTGTGTCAAACTTCTGCAGTAAGACCACTGCATTGCTTCCATATGCAGCTGCTAGCAGGGATAAGGCTTTTCTACTAAGGCTATGGCTACTTTAGAGAGAAAAACAAATATTATCAGTGTTTAATTTCTTGCAATTTATAAGTGCTCCTGCTAGAAAATGAACTGTAAGATGTTGAACAGCTTTTGTATTGATGCACCTGAGTTCTATTTAGCCCATTTAACCTGAAAGTCCAGTTGTGCCTGACAAGTCTTGATTTTGAGTTAATATTTGGAAACCAAACATGTTGGCATTGTTTACACATAACTACTTGAATTCTCTTTCTTATTTTCCCAGCATGTGCTGTTTGACCTCTCAGTGTGTTTTGCATCCTTGGAGGTCTCCAATATAACTTAAAATACCTTATACCTTATACCCTTAAAATACCTTAATTTGTGCTTTGTTTTTTTTGGAACAAATACTGTTTTAACAAAGATATTAATTGACATCCATCTCTTTTACAAGAAAATCAATAACACTTGTGTATTTTTATTTTGAGGCCAGAACAAATGTAGAAGATGTCTGGGAGGTCGTTCTTTTATTCTCTCGAATTTTTGATTCCCTCTAGTGCCTGAAAGTCTCTCAAGAATATTCCGTTTGATGTTTTTTTTTCACCCATGCATATTCACTAGCCTGTCCTACCCCAAAGCCATGTGCATTAAAAATAACTTTGTCATGGGGGATTTCATCAAAGATTTCAAAAAATCTAAATAAGTAATGTTATATGCAACGCCATTATGAGCTTCTCAGCCCCGTCCAACATCAGGAATGTCAGCATGGAAGAATCAGCCGAGATTGGCCAAGGCTATCCATCTCTTGTCACATTATTCATCTGAGATGTGCGTAGGGATACTTTCCTTCTCCTATTTGAACTATGCTGATCATACACCTTTCCCATGATTTTTATTTAAATATATTTCTTCTTTTTTTAATGGTAGGCTTCATTGTGTGAAAAAAAAAAAACAGTTGTTGGGATTTGTGCAGGTAGAAATAGGACTACAGGGAGAACAAGCGGTGCCACTTCAGTGCATGTCACATCATGTCTACATGACAGAATAGATTTTGACAGCTGAGAAAGAAGTAGCAGAAAACAAGCTTGTCTGTATTGATAAGTCACCACAATACTCTATACACTTCAAAGTGTTCTGTGCTAATTAGGGGAACAGAAACCTTTTTTTTTTGAGGATTTAAATTTAAAGAGAACACACAATGTTCTTTAGTGTCAAATATTTAGGATATATAGGTAAAAAAAGAGATTGAAAATGTAAATGATAAAATATTATCAGTATGTGTAGTTTTCAAACTTTAGTTCTGTATACAGTTAGTAAATATATAGGAACATGGGTGTGATCGGTTTTGAAACCTAGACGTATAAGGGGAAATATGGCAAGTAGTTCATTAGGTCCAAACTTTGATTTTTTTTTACATTTTTATTTGTGTATTGATTTTTAAAGCCCATCTCCAGAAGAATTTTTTAAAATAGTCCAAAGAAGTTAAGGCTGCAATGCTCACTCTGTAGTTGTTTCTGACAATACCACCCTTCATTTTCAGATTTGCTTAGTCTTCTGATGCCTTAGACACATGCTGTGAGTTCAGGCCATCTTGGCCCTTCTTCCTTAGGGGTTTCCCACCATGGTGCTCTTCATTCTTCAGTTGCAGAGAATCTGATGACTTTATTGCTGTCCTCTCCACAATAACTTTCTGGTCAGGGGAACAGATTAAGAAGATTTTCTTGTGTCATGTGACAGCCTTAAAACATAACTACAACACAAAAAAATGCAAAAGACAGCCAATGGCCATCACAATACACCATTAATTCCCTTTATTTTTCTATAGTGCATCATACCAACATCTTTTTCACATGTAACTAACTTACACTCCTTTCACATCACCTAAAAGAAAAGTTCTGACACATGCCTATTTTAGGCACTGGTGGCAGTGGAAAGGGGTCAGCTTGGGCATTCTAACTAACCATGTACTCAAAAAGTTGCAATGCTCTGGATTTTCTCACACCTTTCCTCCGTGGGCTAGCATTTCATTTTTCAGCATTCTGCTCTACAATAACTTTTCTGTAGGATAGGACCAGATGGGCTACCTTTCCCCTCCACACACAATCACATTAGAGATTTAAATGATTCTGACATGAGCTCTTATCACTGCATACTAGCATGGACCTATGATTTTAGCTATCCTCTGACGCTATCATCTAGGCACTTTAATTTAACTCTTGTTAAAGTCACTCAGATCTTCTTCCACCACATCACCTTGAAGAACTGAATATTCACTTGCAGCCTAATGTTTACTACCCCTTGTAGGGTTCCATTGTAATAAGACTGGTGATCACTTTTATTGTCTGTGCTTTTCGGTATATACCTTTTGTAGAATTCTAGTTCACCTTTCCACATTTCACAATGGAGCTTACAGTTCTACTGCTGTACTTACTATAATTTAAATGAAAGGGGAATTTTTTATAGATTAGTCAATTGTCAGTACCCATGTCAAGTTTTCTTGCATCTTTGTCTATGTTGGGGAGATAGACCCCTCATTTCTTGCTTATGTGATCAAGGTCATACAAGGACATGACCAATAGAATGCAACAAACATTTATCACAACATTTATCTTGTATTTTTCATGTTTTACATTGTCTTGTTGACTTACCCTTTCATTTCTTGTCTTGATATATTCATGTAGATCATTAAGAAAAATATCCTGTGTAAGAACACAGACTGCAAACCTAACAGGTCACTATAACGCTCTGCAACTATAGACATTGTTGACTTTAGTTATACTGGAAAATTCCAAGGACACTCCAATAATGACCATGGAAGATCTAAAATGCTTATTCCTTGAGCTTCCTCCACTAACAAAATCTAGTTCTACCAAAGGCTGAAATATAATGGATTTTAGGTTAGAAAGGGGGATGCAACTCTACAGCTGGTATATTAAGGGGCATGAGAGTTTAAATGATTTTATGACCTCATGACTTGTTACAGTTCCACTTCCATATGTCTTCATAAAGTCTTCTTATAAATGTGGTCGCTTCTTATATTGTTAAATCTGCTAAAATGTTCATGAAGTGGCTCTTCTAGTATTTAGAAGTCACAATGATTTGATATGCCGCAAATAAGTATTTATGCATTTGAATTTAAATTTAAGAACGTCACCTTGCCTGTTTATTCTGAAAGAGAAAAATAGTCCTGCTGTTCAACTATATCTTGTTGAAAAATTGAATATTTTGGTGACCTATAAGGTCTATTTATGTGAGTTACACATATCTGTTAAGCATCAAATAAAGATAAAATTTACATATCTTGTTATTTCCTCTTTTATACACACACTTGTATTCTGTATGCATTACAAGTGTAAGACAATGTAAAAAGCAAAATATAGCAATAAAGTGTTTAAAAGGGAAAGTCAATTCTATTCTGCCATCGGCTCTGGTGGGCCAATTCAGAATGGTGTAGAGTACCCTAGCTCATCTTTTGAGTATTGAGGGGTGCTGGGTACCATGTTCTGTTTTTTTGCAACAAAGATCTGCTTGCTCTCAATACTTTTTTTTTAATTCCATTTTAAGGTTGATAAAGGGTAAGGTACTGTAGCAGCATGGTACATTTTGACATTCAATTCAAGTGCTACTAAATGTACTTTGCCAAATGTAGCAGAGAACTCTGGAATAGGAGAAGAGGCCAATTACATAATCTGGAAAAGTCATGACTCCTGTTAAATTAAATTTGAACATTTGTTGAAAAAAATTTCCCTTACCTTTACCAATGACAAGCCCTCGAACCATCCACAAACCGAGTCAAGGGAGTTCCATGCTTGATCGGCTTTCTTCTTCTTTCTGACACTCACCATAGCATCCATCCCTGCAACCTTATTTTTTCCAGGTTCTTCACCCAACTTGCACTGCACAGGCACAAGATCGTTTGACATGTCTGCCTGAAAATGTAAGAAAAAAGTGATAATCTCACTGTGCATGCATGAGTTCAAGCACTTAACTATTAGAAAACCCCTGATGATGTATGTCGGATATTGGGCATTCGGAGGAGCGGTCCACAGGACCTGCGGACTTCCCCTTTATTCTTTACCACTGTGGTAAAGATGGAAGGTTAGGAGACCTGCCCAAGAAATGCAGCTTAAAAAAGTGAAAACTAGTTTTACATATAAAAGTAATAGACACCCTTTTATATAATATTAAAACATGGTGATAGGTCTGCCTTAATGTAGTCCCAAAGCCAGTGGAACACTGTACAATGAGCAATGCCGAGATGCCCTCATTACTCCATATATGTGAAGAATAATGTCTGATTTACCTTTTCCATGGTTAGCTTCACATATTTTGTGACTCCCATTTAAATTCTTTGCCACCTTAAGGAGAAGGTGCTATGCTCCATAGGAATAAGAAAACCTTACATATGCTCCAGCTTTCTGTAAGCTGTTTGGAAGAAGTGTTGATGCAGGATTTGAAGAGTGTAATATAATAATTCTCCTACATACTCTGCAATTTATTCTGCTGAATAAGCGACTATCTTGTAGAAAAGCTTATGTTTATTAAGCACCGATTTCTTTCCTGGGAAAACATGTTCTCCAACTCTGATTCACTCGCTTTTAGCCTTGATGGGAGATGAACGTCCCATTTTCTGCAGGACGTCATATTGTATTTAAAAATTCTCTAATCCTATAACATGTAGACCTGCTGCCACATTTTTCTCGTTCCAATATTTCTTTTAAAGCTAAGTGAAAAGAAGTATGCACAAGTAGGTCCTAGAATTTTTACATTAACGGAAGTAACTTTCCATAGATTAAAGGGAATCTATATTACTAATGTGTGGTTATGTACAGAAAGTGAATGTGGTCAGATTAATGGAAATGAAATACTGGTATGCATAAATGTTTTAAAAATTGATGTTTCAAGATTTTAATAATATGTATGTGAAGGCAGCGGCAATATTTGATTAAATATGGCCAGGAGGGAGCCACAATATAGTTCTGTAATTAAGAAGAGAAAAACTAAATCCAAAAGTAATATATTGCTGCTTACCAGTCATTCTAGTTGATGGCTTCTACCAAGTTCTTTCTTTATTTTTCATTGATATTACTGCATGTTACACATTTCTAATTTTAGATGAAAGAGGATATCTATGTCAAATTAGGAAAACCATCTCTGAGCAGGGGAGGGAGCCTTTGACCACCATCTGTCTTATATCTAATACAGGTTTGAAATCTCTAAGCCAACATTTTGACATTATTTCACAACTTCAGCCATGTAATTCAAAGCTTGAACAACTTTGCAGACTTCCTGACACCAAGGATGGGATTATGATAATGTCACACCTCGCTATTTTGGACAGTCAACATTTGCACTTTCACATTTCATAGTGTTTGGAATAAGGTGTTCATGCTGTGTGGATTTAATTGCTGGGGTATTTCCTACACTGGTAGGACTAAGGAAGCAGCTTTAATAGGTTGAGGAACATCTTCAACATAACAAAAACAAGTCTGGTTGATTGTGACTAACTACCAATAGATATGATATATGACTTTTTATTCATTCTATATTAGGACAGCAAAACAGGACAGGACTATAAAACATCACCCCTTTTCTATTGAACGTATCATAGATGAGTTCTGGATACTTTGGGGTAGCTGAGAATTAAGCATTTAGCACAAGGAAAGAGTGCAAGAAGCTATCACACCATAAGATTTCAAGCAAGATCAACAGGTATTTTATGAACCAGCAGATATAACACAATGCTTTCAATGGCATAATTAATAAACAAAAAGGAAATTAATTCCTAAAAAAGGAGTTCACATTGGGTTAATATCCAATAGCTCTTTTGTAACTGTGAAATATGATTTACAGAACAACGTTCCTTAGTGCACTTGTCAAAAAGGGGCTCTGCTGTTGAACAATTGGTTCGTTCCTCTAAATTATACCAAATAATACTTTCAACAAATGTATCAGTCAGTTCTTACTAAAAGACGTGGACTATTATTTTTTATAGTAGGAACAATCTGCTGCAATATATATAGTAAACAGTAAGATGAAACAAAGTTATTCACTCATATAAGGTTATCCATCTGCACTACTATAAAAGAGAGCTCAACCCATAATAATAGCTTTATGTTACACTGAATCTGCTGTGGGTCATATCAGTCTGTGACCTAGAGGTATATTATTATTATAAAGGTTTAGCTCGGGATGGGTATCCTGGTGGCAATCATCGTCCCTGCTAAAGCTGTGTGTGTTCTGCTGCTACAGCATAACCCACTATAATATAGAGTGATGTCACAAAATTTGAGTATTCAAGTTTAATACAATGCAAAATTCAATACAGTGCATGCTTCCAACGCGTTTCGGCAGAGTGTTAGCCTTTGTCAAGGACATCTTTATTGCAATGCAGCTTCCATGATATAGGTGATCTTTTTAGTGTGGGAATAACTGTTAATATGTATGTTACTTCATCTCAATCAATACATAAAGAAAGAAATAAAGAAACCCCTTTATCACTGTATACTATAAATATATATATGTATATATATGTATATATATAGAGAGAGCCCCGGGTTACATACGAGATAGTGTCTGTAGGTTTGTTCTTAAGTTGAATTGGTATGTAGGTCGGGACAGAAACATTATTTTAATAAATGCAATTAGGACAGATGTTTGTCCCAATATATTATTAGGCAGCCTGGTGTCAGTTACTGTAAAAAATCCTCACTTCAAGTTAATCACAAACAAAGCAAAAAAAATTAGTGAGCCTAGACATTTATTAACTTCTAGAGCAAGCTGAGCTTTGATATGCAAAAAGAAACAACTGCAGAGTTTGTCTTGGTCATTAAAGAGTTACAAGAGGATGCAGAAATGGCTCACCCCCTAAGATCACCACAACCTCAGCTGTGTTTTTAGCAAAAGATTTCTTCTGCAAGTCATGCCAACTGCCCCTTCCAAGCCACCATCCTGCACAGAGCGAGCAGGGAAGCCCATTCGTAAACCCAGGAGTCTTTTGTATGTTGGATGTCCTTAACTTGGGGACTACCTGTATACTGTAAATATATATATTACCAGTCAAGTTTTTAGATACCTTCTGCCAGCTGTCACCAAAGCAAAAGGTGGCTTCCCTGGATAATATAAAACATTCTGTTTTTTCGAACCATACTTGTTCATAAATATTCTGCAATGTTAAAAATGATAAAAAGGAAAGAAAGGCCATAGACAGGGAAATTGTTTCCAAACTGTTGAGGGTTACTGTATGTATAAAGAAGTATAAATAAACATGTATATATGTTTTTTAATATCAGGGTGTCTTTTCAAACGAGTTTAGGGAACATATAAAACCAAATCTGTGTTCTGCAATCAGTATGGGTTCCCTGACCACTAGGTCCATTTCTGGATTTCCTTTTCTGCCTGTGCAAGGTTAGACACAGGTGTGTTATTTTAGCTAGCAGACATAGAGAATGCTGAGTTCTCTGTTTCTATTCAGTGTCTGGGGAGTGAGAGGGAAGGAGCTCTGTGTTTATTGATAATGTACTGTAGGAAAATGCACTGCTGTAGGATGCCTATTTTTCAGCAACTGGTATTGTTATTTTGTATAATTTAAATTGTACTACAAAATGAGCTAGCTAGAAGCAAGCAGTCCTAAAATAGCTGACTGACTTGCCATGTGACCTGTTTCTGTTGATTCCTGGTGTATGTTTTGTATGCCAAAACATAATTAAAAAAAAAAAATCTAATTAAAAAAAAAATCAATATACTAAAAACATTATAGCATGCATAAAATCTAATCAAAGTCAAATAATTCAATATCCTTGTCTGGGAGCAATTGTAACCACTTTATACATCATTATACATTTTAAATCCTTTCTGGATATTTTATATCCCCCCTACCAAATTAGTTTCACAGTCTCCAGAATGCAATACTTTTTACTAATATCATGTTTACTTAACAAGCAATTGTTTCATCCCATCTACAGAAATGCTCCTAACTCAATTTCTCTCTTGGCCTGCCCTGAATAAATATCTCAACAAATTAATTTTGTACCAGGGACAACCTTTGATCTTCAACCACAATTGGTGGTTGGTGCTTAGTGCACCCCATTAGGTTGGTGGTCAGATTGTCCCCTCTTTATATAAGTGGTCAGTGTGTTTCCCTTATATTCCCCAGGCAAATGATCATCTGCTGACAGTGGCCGAAGCCAGCAGAAGTATTGGTTTGATGTTTTTAATGCTTCCTGGCAAAAAACACATAGATGGTCTTCCGTAAAGGACCCTAAAGAACTAATAAAGGTATCTGGGTAATTCACAGACTTAGGTATGTATGATGAAACCTGGGTAATCCTGTATGATATTGTAGAACACAGGGTATATGTGCATTGCTTTTCCTTTTAAATAAATACATACAAAAAAAATTCACCTGTACTACACAACGCACAGATGTGAGTGTCCCCCAAAGCAGTGTCCATCTTTCCATACCAACAGACGTATAGTTATTGACATTTAAAACTGAGCAAAAGAAATTAGAAGGTTTGCTACCCATTGACTTCAATGGAGTAAGTGGTGAACATCATGTTTAGAAAAACTTAAAAACCATTAACTGCATGAAACACGAGGCCCATGTTGGGCTAAATTTTAAAAAATGTGTATATTAGCTTGTTGCTGGTAAGAAAATGCATTGTTCATAGTTCCCAAACCGAACATTTAATATTATCTCACTGTTTGTGGTAACAACATAGGGGACAGTGACACTTTTTTCCTGGTATGATCTGTGTACATATATATATATATATATATATATATATATATATATATAATAGAAGAAATATATAAATATATATATAATAGAAGAAAAGGAACGGTCTGTTTTTATAATGTGAAATAGTGAAGTTTGAAAAATAATGGTCTTTTGTTACTTGGCTCTAATATGCTGTCTACTTTGACCCAATAATGCTAAAGTCCAATGCCAGATAAATGCCAGATGCTGTAAGTGGAATTTCTTGTTTCTCCTGTGTGCAGAAATATTTCCAGTGTCAGTGGGTGAATATTATTACCTATGGAGAATTCATAGCCATAAGTATTG
Source organism: Pyxicephalus adspersus (assembly GCF_032062135.1). Taxonomy (NCBI): domain Eukaryota; kingdom Metazoa; phylum Chordata; class Amphibia; order Anura; family Pyxicephalidae; genus Pyxicephalus; species Pyxicephalus adspersus. The sequence goes on along the minus strand of NC_092867.1, from coordinate 21,477,639 downwards.
GATTATTGGTGTTCTCATTTTCTACAAACATTTTTTTTCTGTTCGAGTTATATACTTTTCCTTAATTTGCTTCCATTTGAATTGTGTATACAATGCAACACTAAAGAATTTAAATCTTCCCATGCCATATCTGTCTAATCTATTTGTTGCCTTGCAAATTGACGGACATTTGCAATTTAACCAATAACATATGCAATAGTTTTATTTCAACTATATTACTTAGTGTAAATATTTGATTTGCAAAGCATTATTGGCAAACATTATTTATTTTTGGTGTTCTTATTATTAAGTTTATTTATTAGTATATGTCTGCAGTTCAAAACATTCCGTAAACATGATAGTGTCCATGTGTGTAATTCTTAGTATATGTCCCTATTTTGTACGTGGAATCTGCTCGGTAGAACTTAATCCGTGTGCTGGGTCTAATTTCAGTTTCTATTATTTATGTAGTGACGTTGTAGAACAGGAATGATAGCTCTACTTTGGCTCAGCCAATTTGGCTGCTAGACAATGATAGCTGTTAATGGCCAGAGAGCCCCAATATACCTGTCAGTGACAAATATAGTAGGATTTACTCAATGGATTTTTACGGGATGAATTGGCGGAGCCCTACTAATCGAGGATCAGAATAGCTCAGAAACAATCAGAAGTATCCAATCACCACTGATCACTACAGGGTAAGTGCCCACTGACCATAGAAAATTAGAAGTGATTCCTCATTAGTAACAAAGGGCGTAAGCCCAGCAACATGCTCCAAAATGTTTGTGGGCGACTGTACGGGAGGGCTTATTTGGAATCTGGGATTCCCCTTTTTATAAGGCTCCTCCAGATAACCATTCTCTTACCCTAGGGAATAAACACAGGGATACAAGTGATGGCAATAGAGACACAGATATAATAAAACAAACACCAGAAAAAGTATTTTAATTTAAGCTGAACTGTGGGCTGAAGCTGAAAAGTAGTAGGCAGTGGACTGCCAACTGCAAGAGTGAATTAAGCTAGGTACACACTTCCAATAATTGTCATTAGAAAACAAACGATTACGCACGAATATATTTGAACGATCGTATAGTGCACAATTCTGTACATGCTGTAACGATACGATCATTCAAATATAATCCACCGGTGGTGTACACACGCTAGATACGATTGTTTGAGTGATGTAGGAAGTGACATGTAAAGGAGAAAGTGTATAGCAGAAACATGCATGATCACTGAACGACTGTACACACAATAAATAGTGAACGATCGTCGGCCAATCAGATCCGCCATGATGGTCGTTTATTTCCAATGACAATCGTCGGCGTCGTTGGTCAGTTGTTGGTCACCTTTTTTGTGAACGATTTTCGGCTGATTGGTCCTTAGTCGTTTGTTTCCAACGATAATTATTGGAAGTTTGTACGCAGCTTTACTTTTTTTTTCTAGTAGTAAAGTTCACATAACTGCACTGCTGCTGCAGGTGGTACTTATCGATTTTTGTAAAAAAGAAAAAAAAAACACTCATGTTCCCAGAAGTAAATCCATCATCAATCACTCTGTACAGTAATGTAAATCCACGTCAATGCTCTTTGTCGAACCTAACTAGCTGGCAGCTGTTTTGGTTAATGTTTCTAAATATTTGACACCTTTTACATGCAGACATATGGCATGGTACAACTTCTTTTTTTATCCACACTGAATATAATTTTCTGTTTTGTTTTCTGTATGTAAATGTGACACATTTTTGCTGGGTGGAATTCTGAGTATCTGTTTTTATTTCGTATTTAGGAATTTAGTTTTTTCGGACTTTATTTTATATACTGTGTGAAATTCTCATGTGTGCATGGTCCACCTATTCACTGAAAGCACTCAATGCCTACATAGGCATTCATAAGTACTATTTGTACTAGTGTTAATCCACACTCCTTATACAATTTTGTAGTGTATATCGTTCACACCTGGTACTGGGTTGGACCTCCCTTTGCCTTTATAATCACTATAACACTTTGTGGTATAGGGTAAACAAGGTGTATTCCTCAGGGATTTTGGTCCATATTGACAAAATTGCATCATGTGGGTACTGCAGATTTGTCAGCAGCACATCCATGATCCAGATTTCCAGTTCCACCTCATCACAAAGGTTTTCTATTAGATTGCAATTTGGTAACTGTGGTGGCCATTTCAGCACCATGACTATTATTGTCAAGAAACAAGGTTGAGATGGTTTGAACTTTGTGACATGGTGTGTAATCCTGCCTAAAGTAGCCAGTAGAAGATTGGTACTCTGCAGTGTTAATAAGATGGACATGGCCAGCAATGATACTAAGGCAGGTTGTGGAAATCAAATGCTCAGTCAGTATAAAGGTGCCAAAAGTGTGCAAGGAAAATATTGCCCACACCATTACACTACCACTACCAGCCCACACAATCAACACAAGGCAGAATTGATCCATGCTTTCATGTTGTTGATTCCAAATTCTGACACTTCCATCTGAATGTCTCAGCAGAAATCGAGACTCATCAGACCAGGAAATGTTTTTCCAGTCTTCTCTTGTTCTATTTTGGTCTGCCTTTCCTTAGCTGAGAAGAGTGGCACCTAGTGTGATCTTCTCATGTTGTAGACCATCTGGTTCAAGATCCGACATGTTGTACATTCAGAGTTCTTGTGCCTACCTTGATTGTAATGGTTATTTGCGTTACTGTTGCTATTATATCAGCTTAAACAATTCTCCTCTGACATTTGGCATTACCGAAGCATAACTGCTACTCCCTGGATGTTTTACCTTTTCAGACCATTCTCTGTAAGACATTGGGTTAGTTGTATGGTAAAACCTGGGAGATCATCAATATCTCCACTTCAGCCAGCCTGCCTGAAGCCCAATTGGAATTTTAGTAGGTCATCCTGACAATATACATACATACACATACATAAATACATTGTGTTTCTGCCATGTGTTTGGCTGATTAGATATTAGATATTTGTGTGGATTGTGTGTATGTAACTAAGGGAAATGTAAGTTTAAAATTACTTAAATATTACTCCAATCAATCAACATCTAGTTTGACACATTCCATAGTGATTAAATGACTTTGACTTTGTTACCTATGCAACTATAAATTCTGGGATATTTTTCCATCACTCGTTAGAAGCTGCTTGGATAAGCTGCAGAGTATTGAGTTTTAATGAGCTATTGTCAACTACGACTTGCAAAAATTCATAAAAAAACTCTGCTATGCTATGCGGCAGAGTTATGTAAATGTTAATACTTGCTAACAAATCGGATAAATCAGCCCTAGTATATGTATTTCATCTGTGTATTTACCTGTTTGCCTGGAGATCAGTTTTATTACTGAATTTGGTTGATGTGTCCTTTTTGTGATAACTATAGTTTTTGCATAAATCTTGAAGGGTCGCTGTTCACATTTGCACCAGAGCCCTGTAGCTGTTAGTTTCAACTCCCCTGATGACATTCCATAAACAAGGACAAAGTTTGTTAAAAATTAAATGTAAAAGGAAGTAGCCAAACAAGTGTCTGATTTCTTTTATATCGGGCTAAGGATCCGTAGCACCACCAGAGCTTATTTAAATTTGACCTTTTAATATGCTAAAACAGCAAGCCATAGCAATAATTTCATCTAGACTGCAACTTAAATCAGGTTTCTCTAGTAAAGGGCATGACTGAATCATTCTATGACATTATTCACACGCCAGGAGCGCTCTTTTTTTTTAAATGATGCCGTTAACACTTATATAAACTAGGAGGGGAAAAAAATGAATGGAAACAAATAGTAAAATGTGACCTAATAGGCAAACTTGACATTTACTTTTTAATTATTGAATTTATGTATGAGTTTAAAAAAACAAGCACTGGCGCTCTGTGAATACTATTGCCCAATAGCATACTTTGTTTGTGCTTTTGTTTTCATTTTGATGGAATTATATAATGAAAATACAAGAAAAAGTAGAACTAAAGGGTGGTAAGAAGATTTAGGGTAGAATGAAATTTTCCAATTTATATGACTGTAAAATGTAGTGAAAGCCCAAACTTTAAAACTAGATTTATACCAGAAGTATTTTATTTGCATTGCTTGCAGTGTACGAATGATACAATGCATTTTCTTTTTTTTTGGTATTGAAGAGGACCTTCCAAGTAGTTACAAACATAGTAGGTCAGGTTGAAAAAAGACATAAGTCAATCAAGTTCAAATTCGGATAGACCCGACCCGAAAAACACGGGATTCGACGGCAAATTCGTGTGTAAAAAATGTGTTAAAAAAATAATGTTAAAGTAGTTTGTTGAATGAGTGTGGTTTGTTTTATTAACTTTTATTTTTTTACAGGTTATCCCACAATGACCGGATGATTCCCGCAGCTGCACAGCCGTGAGAATCCTCCAGTCAGTGTGGGATCCCTGGGCACTAGAGGGTAAATGGGGACAAGTTGCCCATTTCATCACCTCTAGTGCTCTGTGATTGGCTGAGGAAAGGTAAACCCTAAAGACAACTGAAGCGTCATCAGGATTTTCCTTTCCCCAGCCAATCACAGAGCACTAGAGGGTAATGAATGGGGAGACTTGCTCCATTTAGCCTCTAGTGCCCCGGGGATCTTCTCAATAAATGCGGCCGTGGCCGACCGCATTCATTGAGAACAGTGTGCGATCCGCGGCACTGGAGGTTAATTAACCTCTAGTGCCCGGAGATCTTCTCAATGAATGCAGGCCTAAAACTTTGCCAAACCTGAGCAACTGAAGAAACCCAAATCACTACCCAATAGGCTTGGTGATTTGTTTTTCTAGGCAGTATATGTGGGCTGTCATTCCTGACCCTTTAAGTTGTAATGAAGTCTCTGATTCAGCAATAAAACCAGTCAATAAGGATTTTGAGAAGAAAGTCAGACATAGCAGTTGGTCCTATTTAAACATAAAATAGATCAAAGGTTATGAAAATACTTGATCACGCTTTGATTCACACTTATGCTTACCACAAAAATACTTGTGTTTTGATCTCTCATGCTGATACAATTTACTATATTGATATGAACTCAATACACTTTACTATAGTGATATGATACCCACCTTCCATTCTATTACTGATTATATTATATTCAGATATTTGCTTTTCCCTCATACTTTATATGTGATCAGAATAGAACATAGCTCCCTTATGACTGATGTCCATTCTCTAGAGAGGAGCTTCAGATTTGTCCTACTCATTAAATTTGCTTTAGAATTTAGGTCAGTACAGAACAGTACAGAATCAGGGCAAAATCTGCACAAAGAATGACCGATGTATAGCTGATGCTAATAAAGTTTGTTTAATAGGTAGAATATGTATGTTATATAAGGGATGTAAACCCTGTCAAATCTGGCTTCGATACAGTATGAAACATATTTTTAAATAAAATAAAGGCTCTGGTACATTATGATTCCATTTTGATAAAGAATTGGAATTTCATCTTCAACTGACTATAATGTATAAACATATTTCTCAAATTTGCTCTATTTATAAGACGTCTTAAAAAATCTCTGTACATGTAAAGAGAAACATTCTGTGATGGACTTTTCAAAGAAAGTCAAGTATATATAAGTAAAAATCTGTGATTTCAATTCCTATATCTACCTATGCTATGTTAAAAGTATACAGTATCTGTCCCCTATTTCTAAAATTTATGGTTGGAGGTTGTTTCAGTGGTGCTGCAATTACCAGTACTGCTCCTGATGAAATGGCTTGCTGTATATCTTATTGCACATATAAATATATATTTTAATAGAATTCAATGAGAAGGTTTAGTGAAATCCAAGTAAGATTCGATGGGGTTCATTTTTTTTTCACAGTCACTTTAACTGTATTTGAATGTGCACCAGGAGAAAGTAGCTGCCAGCAAATAGCCGTTAAATCTCACATGGACAATATTGGGGTTGATTTGAAAAGCCTGCAGGCACATCTGCCAGCTGTAGCTTTCCATGGTGCTGAAGCTCTATACACATTTTCAGGGCTGGAAAGGTCAAACATCTCTGTAAATTACATATATTAAAAAAGGCATCCCCCTTTCCTAGGGCTAACCTGTCCAACACACCAAATATACGGGCTCGTATCTCCATTGAAAAGGGAGCTGCAGAATTTTCATCATGTATTTTTGGGAAATTTTAGGTTAAATTTTGGGCAAATAATGGGCAAAAAATAAATATGCAATATCATTTTAACATCATGAATATTGCATAGGAGGTCTACAGGTGTACAAGTTGTCATGAATAGGGCTAAGTTCCAACGGGCAGTTAAGCTGCAGTGCTATTTTGGCTTTCTATGTGCCCTTCAATGGTTACATGAAGCATCTCACCCATCTATAGGCAAAATGGGAGCAGTATGGATCAGTGCAGTACCCAGGTTCAAAAAGTCCACCCTGGTGGTTGAAGCAACCAAGTGGTTGGCAAGTTGCCGTATTCCAGGAGCCACCTGGGAATGCTTGCTCTCACTGCGTGTCTAAACTTAAAGGTTTAAAGCTTAAATAATCTTAAAATACAAGATACGATCCATATAGCAAAATACCATCTTCTGCTTTTTGAAAAGTATTTTGACAATGTGTCATCTTTAAGTACAATCTTGTATCAACAAATTTATTCAAGCACAACTGTAAAAACAAACGCAAACATCAAATCTCTACAAACATACACATTTGCTGTCCTCATATGGTTAATGAACTGCTGAATAAATCACATGGGGTAATAATATAATTATGTGCTGATTTTCTATTGTAATTGTAATATTCTGGGGACAAGTGAAGATATTTTAATGGTAAACATTGAAGCAGGAGTATAAAATAACATGACACTTTGCTTACTCCAATGTTTTTTCCCATTAAAACAACTTTCAGGATATAAACCTTATATTTCATTTCTGACCTATAAAAACATTCTTGTTGAAGAGGCAAGCTTTATATTCTATTACTGAGTACACAGAAACTCCCACGCTAAGCACTGAGGTATCTTAATTAAACCCAGTGGAGAAATCTTGGGGAAGATGCACAATGTTATCGCCTTTCCTCAGCGCGGGAATACCTTGTAATTCTTCTTACGTTAGCACTATTTGAAATTCCGGAGGTGATGAGCAACTCAGCAGGATTCTGTATGGCAGCAAAGCTTCTTTTAAATAGGACGGTGACCAGAAAGGACCTTCTTTATATTACAAGCTTAAGGGATTTTGGAACATTTTAAAACCTGCTAATTTGTCTTGTCTGCCTTACAAACATTTTGTATAACACAAAGTCTATGGAATCAACTACTGCTCACAGACTGCAATATATTTAATGAATCACTGTGGTTTGCACCAAGATAAGAGATATCAAGTTTCAGGTCTACTTATAAAGCAAAGGAATCAATCCAAGATAGAGAACCCCCTTGGTTAATAGTGAATATGTTCTTGCCATCCCTAAAGCAATAAGTGTTTCATAGGTAAAATTTATAATATTACAGTTACATTGATATATTTATATTACTATATTTTTCCCATTTAGTCTTTATTTTCTGTCTTGCCCTCCCAATAAAAAGATAAATGGTGAAATGCGTTGGAATCCGAGACCTTTTTCTTACAATATGTTCTTCAATAAGCAGGAAAAATATCTAACAATTGTATTAATATCAGTACCAGTATTCGAGAGTTGATGGAACTATAGTATCATAGTGCCATATCTATATTGTAACAATATCACCACTTTTTTAGAAAAAGACTAAAGGATCTCATTAAGGCACTCATTAAATTATATTCACTATTACCATATTTTTTTCAAACATTAAAAATACATGAAAAATGTAATACAATTTTGAAAATTTCACTTGGTATCTTCATTACATTTGTACTGATTATGTTTCAATGCATTTCGCTGGTTTCACTTTTTCGGGAAAAATTTGGAACATCTAAAAGTATTGATATACTGCATGTCCTCCAATTATGAACCCAGGACTGGTCAGCCCATGTACATTTATAAGGATGGGTTTCATAAAGCATGTTACATAAAAGAAAGAATTTTCATATAATCATTAATCCTCTTTCATGTTGTCTCTGCTCCCTGTATGCACCATCTATGGTGAGATAATTCTATGAAAATTCTTATGATGAAGCCTAAAAGGTACAGACAATAGAAGACAAATATAAAAGCACAATAGAAGAACTATAATAGCCTTTCCCTTACTAAGTGTATGACTTCTGTGGAGTCTAAAACTTCATTGTAACATGCTTCATAAAACCCATTCACATAAACTCCCATGGACTAACCAGCCCTGATGGGTTCTTCATTGGAGGACATATATCTATACTTTTGATGTTCTAAATCTTCACAAAACAACTGTTAGGAGAAAAATATCTGTCCAGTGATCATGTGTTGTTGGCCACTGCAGGACAACACGCCCTACTTATTCTCTTCATTGGCGTAGCTTGCAGCAGAAGGGAAGACCAACCAGATAGCTTTCAGACCTCCTGAAGCCATTGGCATCCCTTGCTTCCCTTTGGATGTGAATGGTTCATCTGCATCCCCAGCTCTGATACTGTGCAGCTGAAAGGGATAGTGCCTATTAGTTCCTGATTTCAGTCCTGCGCTGCCATTAGTTGCTGGGACTTTATAGCCTTTCTGCTCCCAGTCACCAGTGCCTGTTTAAGTGTTTAGATTGGCAAACCTGTTATTTACTGTTGCCGATTTTGGCTGTTCCAGACCTATCTTTTGTACTCAGCCTGGACTGACCTTTTGCCTGTGACCCAGATTCTGCTTGTGCCTACTCTTTCTGTACCTCGTTTGGTGGACTGATCGCTTGTGTATGACCTTGGCTTATACTGTGGATTGCCTTGTAGAACTTGTACCACATATCTGTGGGCCCCTGGTGCTCTGCCGGCCCATCTCCAGATGGCATCCCTTGCACACTACGTCCTGGGGGCAATCGTGTGCTGGCAGACACAACTTGTCTCTAGAGGCTGAGCGGTGACTTGCTAAAGGTGAAGACTGCGGTGTTAGATTGGGGGACTGGTGTCTGATGAGTACTGGTGCGGTCCAGGGCTTTACAACAACACAAGTTAAGGAAGCAAAACCAGTGAAACGTGTTGAAACAAAAGAAATGAAATAAAGATACTAAGTAAATGTTTTTTCATGAACGCACTTTGCTATGTTTTCAAATTGTATTGAATGTTTAATGTATTTTTAATGTTTGAATAAAATATGTTTTTTTTTAAGAGAAATTATGTTTAATGGTGAATATAATGTAATGAGTGCCAAATGGATTTTTTTTTTGCCTCAACTATTAGTGTGTTTTTTTCATTTAGGTAGAAATCCAGTGCATAATACCTCTCTAAAATCTACAGAGGAGCTGAATATGCCAATGGATATCTGTGGATAGTTTCTCCACTATTCTCTATCTTTTCTCTAGTACTATTTAAACCAAATCTATTGAAGGTTAACACGTCTCTGAATATTCACTTTGCTGTAACTCCACAAGATAAGAAAAACAGAAGTGCACTTTCAAGAATTGATCTGTGATATTTGTGAGGCACATATAAGAACAAAAGATACACAACCTTTGGCACAGCAGATGTTGAAGTTTTACATCTCCCATGATAGCCAGCCTCTAGTGAAGAGCGGCCCATGTCTGAGCTGGCATAAGCTGGAAATTAATACATGAAATCTGACAGGTAAGGTGAAGTTCTTCACAGGGTTTTAATAAATGTAGACTTCACATACTTCTAAATATATCCATATACATATATATATAAATTTGTACAGTATATATATATATATATATATATATATATATATATATATATATATATATGTGTGTGTTTAAAATGGCACATGGTTTCCGACCTGGAATTGGGCATCTAAAGAATAGTATGTGGAAGTTATTTTGGCCCAATATCAGTCACCAAGAGATCCTACATTGGAGAGCAAGGCCAAATCAAAGAGCAAAAAAAAATTTGTAAAGAGATCCAAAGATCTGGTATGGGTATTAGTCAGGTAAATGGAGTGGCTTGAAGGTTCACAGTCAGGAAATCACGTAATGGTCATGCCAGGTAGTAGGTAGAGTTGGCAATAGGTATGGGCAAAAATATCACACTTAAGAAAACTTAATTTTATCACAAGCAATAAAAGAGCAGAGGATAGCTCCAGAGCAGGAACAAGAAGCTGATTATCAGCTGTAGGGTTATCCAGCAGGCAGCACAGCACCTCCGGCTATATTGTATCCCCCCCTATTGTATGAGACTTCCCCGACCTCCTAGATTGTAAACTCTTCGGGGCAGGGTCCTCTCCTCCTCCTGTGCCACTGTCTGTATCTGTCTGTAATTTACAGCCCCTATTTAATGTATAGCGCGTAATATGTTGGTGCCATATAAATACTGTTTAATAAGAATAATCTTGGACAGTTCCTTTTCGTCTGCAGACGAGTAATATGTTGGCGCTATATAAATCCTGTTTAATAATATTATTAATAATAATAATAATAATAATAATATTAATATTAACTGAGTACGGTGTGCTAGGAAAGCTGTGCAACTGTGCAATTGTTAAAAGCGACAGGTCACAGGTACCAGTAGAAATAATATTGCCTTTCGTGGTACGTCATATACCAAAGAGAATGGAACACCTTAGTTGTACTATAAATTGGACACAGAAGTGTAGATAAGCAGAGATGTATTTTATGTAATAGAACTTGTGGGCAAGGCCTAGGGCAATTTGAGTTGAGGATAGTTGCAATATGCAATTTGTATTAACTTTTTCTTTATTTTGTTTGCTTTTTCTGGTCATCATTGATAAATTTGCAGCTATATTGGTCTATGGCATCACTCACGTCTATAGACCAACGGCCTCTCTGTCAATGCGTGGCCCTTCATTGGACTGTTTTCTTGATGCAAGAAATGGCGGGAATTGTAGTAGCGGCATCCATCACTCATGTCTATAGACCAGCGGCCTTTCTGTCTATGCGTGGCCCCGCATTGGACTGTTTTCTTGGCGCAAGGAATTTTAGTAGCGGTGCTATTTCAGTTTGGCCTGCAACTTTGTCTAAGCTTTTAATTTTGGCCCACTGAGTATTTGAGTTTGACATCCTTGCCTTAGACAGTGTTACTGATATATGACTATGGTAGGAACATCAGATTGTGAGCACACTTTGAGGAACAGTTAGTGACACGACTATGGACTGGGTAAAGTTCTGCAATATGTAAATAATAAAATAATTTGGGAGAACCCTAAGAGAATGAGTATCAGTAGCTGAGGATCTGTTTCTTTAAATATCAGCAAGATAGCTTATCACCATGCAGAACCAGAAACACTTTTGTGAGAATCCACAAAAAAAAACAGATGCTTCAGTTTTGGTGAATTTTCTATTTTCAATAACAAAGCTCCAAATGGCAAGATGACTTATGTTGTGTTGTCAGAAATCTGAACAATAATCCGGTGGCTCTTAGGCTTAGTTGTGTCTGTTGACTCAGAGCACTGATTGTACTAAAATGCATCTTGAAAACGCCTTAACATCTGTTCCACAAGCAATCAGTCCATGCAGCAAGCCAAAGGTAAATTATGTCTAATTGCACTTAACCTATTTTGGTCCTCCATCTACGAGTTTACAGGATGTGGCTACTCATTTATTAAAATGGACCAGTTAGGATAAAATGAAATGAAAGGCTTACTCCTGGGAGATACATTTAAATCAATCTTGACTTTAGCTGGATGCAAAAGGTCAGCATCTCTGCTGCCAGTGAACATTCTTTCATTCTAGCTGCCACTGTGAATAATATCTTTAACTAGTGAGTGTTATTTTGGAACATAGGATGGGAACCTGACTATAATTTGTGACATTGTGGTCAAATAAAAGAATTGAACGTGGGACTGGAACCTGACTGTGATTAGTAACATGGTCACAAAGAATTCCAGAATTTAGTGTGATGCTTTATGTATTAAAAAATCTTTCAATAATTATCATTGTTATTTTTTGCCATTGTCAGTGGTGCAATATAATAAATATTATTCTATGAATATATTAAAATTCATCAAGTCCTGTGATGAGAGGTTGTTTTTTATGCACTTTTCAAAATGAAGGATTTTTATATCCTTCTGAAATTGCCTTTTAATTTGTATATAAACCTTAAAAACCTATTTGCACCCCAGTGGCCTAATAAATATACAATTGAAAGGATTTTGTTATATCTAAAAAGTGGAAAAAAAATTGATTGATCACATCAGGAATTTAGACCTGTGTTGTGTCTTGTGCACGATTCTTGTTATCTCAATCACTACTATCAACCCTCCCAAATGATATTTTGCAATTGCTGTGTTGTGGTTGAGGACGGGGTGATTCTGTAATTTGCCGAAAGACAACTAGGCACGTCTTCACCATGGGTCCTAACACAGTCCCAACACAGTGGTTCACTGCATGAGATTAGGCTCAGAGACCATTTATTTCTGATCAATGGGTATTTTTCAGCTCTTGCATGGTCTTTAATGCTGTAAAACATATATAAGTGCATATATTGCAGGGATGCAACAGATATTTTGAAAAACTCTTCCACACTGATCTTGCATTAGCCCTCAGGATGAAATAAAGTCATGCCTGTCCAGCCAAGATGTCTCATCCTGATTGCTAGCAGACCGTTGTGTTGTCTTAGTAAATGGCAAGGAGTTCTCCAATTGGGGGGAACTTACCTAACTAAATGTAGGTTCAAATAAAGAACACCATTTCTGATCAATATATTAAATGAGAATACCCTGATATTCACTGGATTTTTATTAAATGCAATATGTGGAATCTAATGCCTATACTAATATAAATATAACTTTTTTATTTATTTTATTACACATATCTTTTATTCATATTTGCTATACCAATATTTACAGATCAACCTGTAAAGCAAAAGTAAGAGTTATAAGGGTTGGGACAAACTTTTATTGGATATACAACACTTTTTTTTATTCTCATTGCTTAATCAATCTTTCCAAACCTGTTGCTATTAAAAAGTCATAGCTGGAATAAAATCTATTTCTTGCTTATCATCTTTCGAAAACTATATGTCCCCAGGGTGACAATGCTACACTGTAAAACAAATGGTATTGTCACCTTGTTAACTGAATATGGAAAAAAATCAATGGATAAATGAAGGGGAAATAAAAGCTGTTATTGACAGACTGCATCATATAGACATTTGATTTTTTATTATTTCTCCATTTAAGTTCCTATAATCTTGGGTGCGGAAACCATTTAATTTCTCCTATAGAATTTAGTGTTTTCTATGTTTTGCTATTATTTTTCTAATTGACTGTTTATGCAGTGTGTTTTTAAATGGTCTATGAATTTCCAGATGATGCTTTGTTATCAGAACAAACATTAAAACATAATTGTGTTTGTTTTCCCAGCTAATGTCTTAATACATAAACCGAGTTATATTGTCATATTTTTATGCGGAATAGCATAAATGTATTTCTTTATGGAATGTAATTGTTCATCCAGGCTTAGCAGTATTATTGTTGGTATAAAAATGACGTTAAGAGATTTTGTTTCTCCATCATTTTATTAGATATAAATGGTAAAACTTTTTTCCACAGGTAGAATTGACATATATTTGTTATTCTTATGGGTTGATTTTTCCTATTAATCATATGGTACTTACTACGGGTAGATGTATTAGGCTGAAATTAATGAAATAAAAAAAAAGGAATAATATTTTCTGTTTTGGTGTTGGTAACCAATCTATATCAGTTCTTGTTATTTTAGTGTAGTCCGAGTGAGCAATTGGATTGGTTTATTTGAGATGCACAGATGTTTGCCTTCTTCTGACTTAAAATATATGTCCAGGCATTATCCCCAAACTTCTCTCTTCCCTTCCAAAGTTTCAGAATTTCTATTTTTTTACATTGTAGCAAGAAACAGTTTTTATTACTAAAGTATTACATGAAAATAAGACATACAAAGGCAGATGCTGGGAGCTTGATTCCTATTGAGGTAGGAATGCTCACAGAATTACATCTCCTAATAGACCTTTCCTTAAACATTGGGCCTGAGACTGAAGACTATCATGGCAGAAGCAATGTGATCCAGCAACCTTTTAATATAAAACAAAAATGCATTAGTTGGCAAATGTTTTCAAGTCTGGACCAGATCCATTTCAGGTTTTGTTGGATCGCCCAGGTTCTCCCATGGTAGTCTATCATATCCAATCCTATAGAACTTATAACTAATAAATCAGACTCAATGCCCCTGATTCATCAAGCAGAATCGGATTATCGGTCGCGCATTCGTATTAGCGATCCGGAATCGTAATCGGTCGCGCTATTCAGCAACGGAAAAAGCTCGCGCACGGAGCCGCGCTTATCCGACAGCTTTTTACTGGCGATCTTGCTCCCTATTGTGAAGGCTGGAATCCGGCTGGTAGTGAGGCGAGTGTACGCACATACTCGAGTCCGGACCGTGGTAATCCGCGATCGATGGCCGTGCGTACGTTCGCGCTTCCAGCGAGCGCGGATTTCATTGATGAATCAGGGGCAATGTATGGAAAAAATCTTGGCAGCCAAGGCAGCAGTATTGTTTTGCTGGGAAGGAAATTGATGTATTTAGGTTAATTAGGACATGGAAAGGTGAGGTTAGACCTGGAGTTCCCTAGTTCAATTGGCAAGGTGGACTGTGTTGATAAGGATTTCCAAAAGTAAGGTGTTGTAAACCCAAGAAGTTCAATGAAATTTAGGAAAGTTGTAAGGTATTTTCCTTAATGTGTTTAGGTTACATGGTTGATTTCAAAGGGAGTCTGTACTTATAAATCAAATTTGCCTATTCTACCATACCCCACTCCCTTGACATAATCTAACTCACCCTCCATTCACAGAATACTTTTTACTGCACTTGCCTTTATTACATTGAGCTACATACACACTACAGAACCATGGCCATCCAATAGATTTCTCTTTGGCTGGAGAACACAGCCCCATAGATGGCTATAAGGGTGGATTGTGCATGCAAGATTATCTTGTGGTGTGTGTAAATTAATAGTCATGACTGTGGCCCTTGGAATGTTGCAGAGAAAGTAGTAACTAAAAGATTTAGCTCTTTTACAGTTTAGATGCATCTAACGTTTACTAATTTAAGTAGTCTCCAACCCCCAGACAGCACTGGGCTGATATTGCTTCTAGAATATAAAGCTTTGTAGCTGTTGGTGTTCGAATTCGGGTTGTCCATATATTCAACCTGAAAATGGCTGTTCAAATTCGGGTAGACCCAACCCGAAAAAAACAAGATTCGACGGTAAAAATTCGGATGAAAAAATGTGTTAAAAAAATTAAAATGATTGTAAAATTAATTTATTGAGTATTTGTGTTCATTTAACTATTTTTTATAGGTTATTTTACAATGACATGATATCTCTTACTCTGTAACACACTTTTTGCAGCATAGCAATATTATAATACATTTGTTACATTTTTCTTTTATCCACTGCCATAAAAATATAACAAATGTATCATACTACTGTGCGTGTCACAGAGTAAAGCTACGTACACACGTCAGATTTTTATCGCCCGATAATCGGCATCGGCCAATTATCGGGCGAAAATCTGCCGTGTGTACAGCCGGTGTCGTGTCGGTGTCGTCCATCGTCCGGACGACCGACCTGCCGGATCCACGGACGATGGACGACAGCCGATCCTAATGAAAGGGAAGGGGGAGAGCGTGCAGCAGGGTGCCGCTCCGTCGCTCTCCCCCTCCCCTCTCCATAGAGCATGAACGGTGCTGTATGTACAGCACCGTTCATGCATCGTGCACTCCCTTGTCGTTGGAAAGGATCGTGAAAGATCCTTTCCAACGACAAAAATTGGAAGTGTGTACGCAGCTTAAGGGATACTTGCCGGCTGGGCATGTTCTCAATGATTGCAGTCAGCAATCATTGAAAAAAGTGTGCGATTCCTGGGGCACTACAGGTTAATTAATCTGTAGTGGCCCGGTGATCATAGTGGACAGTGGGAACATGACCGTGGGAACTTTGCGGTCACAGCTGTGACTGCAGGCTATCCCCGGGCACTAGAGGTTGAATGGGGACAAGTTTCCCCATTCATCACATCTAGAGCCCTGTGTTCTTGGATAGAGAAATTCTATCCAAGAACACATACTACTAGTAACAGCAATAAGAAACGCTGCTGCAGCCCTGTAGTATGTGTTCCTGGATAGTTTCTCTATCCAAGAACACAGGGAGTCTTTTTCCAAGAACACTTACAACTAGTAAAGGGCTGCAAGAGCAATCTGTTTGCTCTTGCAGCCCTTAATAGTGCCTAAAAATACCCTAAATTCTCCCACTATTGACTTCCATGGTGTTCGAATTCGGCATACGATCTCCTGAACAATATCTCACTATTCGATCGAATAGCTGTTGAATCAAATAGTAAGATATTCGGCCAACACTAATAATAAAACCTTGGTAAAAAAAAATAATAATAAAAAACAATAAAATTACTGCAACGTAAAACAAAATCTAAATTGTGATAAATCACCCCCTTGTATAAGAGCTGCATCTGGTTTTACTTGTTTGTGAAATCGTTACTACAATTACAGTGATTATTGAAAACCATGATCCATGGAAATAGTGTCACGGTGTGTTAGGGAACACATTTTCCCCCTTAACTCAGTGAGTATACATTGTTTATTGAAAAGACTTCCAATTGCTGTGCAACTTGTACAAATTATAGTACTTAATGCCCAATTCCTATTGCAGGGATGGCTAAACATAGCATCAGCAAACTTGTCATATGTCTTTTTCCCTATGGCTCCACTTTACTTGGAGGTCATTTTTAATGAGCGCTTATAAGCACCTGAAAATTCAGGTGCATAAATTAACTGCCAATTAGAGCAGTGAAAAAGCACAATTTAATTACTGGTTGCTAAATTTAAGCCTGGTAATTAGGATGCTTGCATGTTTGTTAGGCGGTATTTATGCTGTAGAAGAAATGAAAAGACTTTCATTACATCTTAGGCTCGGGTATGAAGAGCGGATGGTGGAGATATCCTCTTTTCATTTGCAACATTACTTGGCAATGCTGAGAAAAGTACTATTACTATTTAATAGAAATGTCGTATAATTATTTCTGGTGACTTTATTCTCATAGTGATATCATTATCTAAGCAGAGTTGCTGCTGACCTACATTTCTCTTAATTACATTGAGAATTCCAAATTCAGGCGTAAGGCAGTGAAATGTCTACTTGGTGAATTATGCCGATTTCTCAGATACATTGTTAAGAATAATGATTAATACTTGGGTTGGAATGCAACTTCCAGCCAATCAGAATTCGCCTAGAGAGTAGCAGTTCTACACTTTAAAGATCAGTATGTGTTGTACATATTGTGCTTTAAGGTTTATAAAGGAAGATTTGGGTACTGAGAGCCTGTAATGTACTCTACTCAAACATTTGGGTGAAGATTGCAGCTATTTTCACTATGCTCCCTTTTCATAGCATCACAAAAGAAATAAATCTAATAGAAATGTTATATCAGCAAGAGTCTAATTCATTTGTCAGTGCTACACATATAATGTAATGCCATTTTCAATTGTTTGAACTCTTTTTTTTTCCAACATGACATTTCTTTTTTCCTTGTGCCCTGGGCAGCTGCCTGTGTTGCATTTCATTTATTGTACCTTTGCTTATATGCTTGTACTGTAAGTGATGGCATGAATTCTTAGTGGATAGAACAGCTGATTTTCAGCTATGTGATTTAAGGTTTGGTTTTGAGCAATGCCCATTTTTCTTGGGTTTAGAATATTCTATCAAGGTTTTCTCCAGGTGCTCTGTTTTCCATTTCTAATTCAAAACTCTATGTGGAATTAAAATTGGATAATTATTAAAATTATTATTGTTAATAATATTAAACAGGATTTATATAGCGCCAAAATATTACACAGCAATGTACATTAAATAGGGGTTGTAAAAACAGACAGATATAGACACAAGAGGAAGAAATAACCCTGCCCCAAAGAGCTTACAATCTAGAAGGTGGGGGAAGTATCACACAATAGGAGAGGGGATATGGAGTGGTGGGAAGTGGTGAGACAGAAGATAGGAAAATTTAGATGAATACCTAATAGGAATATTTAGATGAAACTGATCCCCAGGTGAAAAATAAAATAAAGAAGAAATTACATCAGCTGTATTTAGAATTATGGGGGATTATGTGACGTGAAATATGTATTGTGCTAATACAATTTTAATTGCTATTTATACCACTGACCTCCAAAATGGTGTTAGGGGTTCCCTGAAATCTGAAAAGTATTTCTAGGGTTCCTCAAGGAAAGGAAGGCTGTTCTTGATAAACACTAACAAATAACATTAAGATTAACATAAGAGTAACAATAAGATTAACATAAATGTTGTGTTACTGTATGATATGTGCTACGTTGAATGTGCTGCCTTAACATGCCTGAGCACAAGACTGGATATTTCTAATACACTGCACAACATCATTGTGATGTGCAGCAACCCAGATATGCATTGAGTTGCTATTCAAAATCAATGGCATTAAAATACAGCAATGCATCTTAATCGCAGTAACGTGTTCAATGTACTAAAAATGCAGTCACATGTCCATATGTGCAGTCACACGTAGGGCTGAGTGAGCGAGTTTTTAAAACTGGATCTCACGGCGAATTCGATTGTTCTTGCTTACCAAAATTGTAAGCGAGAATGACCTGTGTAAATTCGCCAATAAAGCTCTAATTAAAAAAAAACAAATTAACCTCTAGTGCCCCGGGGATTGCAAACAGGATCGATCATTCGATGGTTTCGCGGAAATTTGGTTTGACGATATTTCGCGGAACCATCAAAAGTTTAAAGAAATTTTCGCGAGAATGCCAGAGGCACTAGTCACACGTCCATATGTGGAGTCACATAACGTATGGCAAAGCAAATATCTAAATGGGCCCTTGGTCTTATGTGATATCAACTCCCTGTTTAGGTATACACTGAGATGTCCAACACTGTGAGCTAATAGGAGCTTTACATGTACATTGCTTATCCTTCATCTCCGGTTTCTTCCCACATTCCAAAAACATGCAGTTAGGTTAAATGGCTTATCACAACCCCCCCCTTCCAAAAATTGTAATAAAGACATATGACTATGGTAGGGGCATTAGATTGTGAGACCCTTTGAGGGACAGCTAGTGACATGACTTGTACAGCGCTGCTTAATATGATGGTGCTATATAAATACTGTAAAATAATAAAAAAATTTCGCCTCTGCCTGTTAAGTATCAAAGACCTGAGTTCTTTACATCATTTAAGGATAAAGGTTCCTTGGCAAGCACAAAACAAACTAAAAAGAACTTATTTTAGGTATCAACCTATAACAGGGAATCGGGGGGTTGGCATATCTCTTTGTGAGATTCAGAGAAAAGTGCTTTTCTGCTGGTAGATTTTCACAGTGTGACCATTTTTTTATTTTTTTATTCCAGAAATGTTGTGGATTATTTGGTTTCTGAGTTTGCAGATATTAGGTCAAGGTTTAGGCTTGGGATAAGATAGTACATAAACAGAATCTGTCCGTGTCTTAGTAGGGACATTAGAATATAAACTTCTTTTACACACTGTACGATGTGGATCAATTGTATGTATTTCTATTTTCTAGAACATAAAAACGTGATATAACCTTAGCTGCACACAGAGATAACAACCTTTCCAACTGGAAGGGTTAATTCGGTTGTATTGGCTATGTGACACATTAAACAAATTGATGGTCTGATGTGAAGTTTAGATGTGGACTATTTCCTCTTTAAAACTGGAGATGGTACGTTATAAATCAGCCTTGATTATGTCTACAACTGTCCAGCTGTCCTATGCTTACTATGCCAAGTGAAGAAAGAGCTTATAAATATATATTACCCTGTGCTCTTTTCTATTATGGGCGATAACCTCTGTACCCACCCTTACTGAATGGCTTTTAAATCACCACAATCTGCAATATATAAAAGCTTGACAGTGGAACACAACCTTCTTTCCTGAATTGTTGCGCTGACTTTCCAACAAATCCCACAAAATGGGATTTCCAGGCAGAGGTTGAATAGTTCAGAAGCTTCATTAGGACAGAACAAGATTGATCAAACATCTAGGGATAGGTCCTTTGCAACAGCTTGCTTAGAGTGAACCTGTAGAGTCTAAGAAACAAAAATATAAAATAATAAAAAATGTTCCCCCAACAACACTCCAATATGCAGATTTTTTTAATAACTGTATAACCACCAGCTCCGGGCAAAGAAGCGGCACAATATCTCTAAATGATATATTACCCCTAGTAGATGTATTATACCCAAAATGATAAATCACTGTATATTATAAATAGCTCTAATTTTGAACAATAAAATGTTGTTTCACCCTTTTGTCCATTGAAAAAAATGGCTGTTTTCATGCAATCCAGCGACTATGGCAAAGCATTTTTCTAAATGATAAACAGCAGAAGATACCTTTGCAATGTGTGTTGGCGTGGTTGCTATTAGTCTTTATTAGAAGAGTTTAAAATAAGTGATGGTAGGACAGAGACAGAGTATTAGAAGTGTCTGAACAATAGTTTGGCAAAAACTGCAGATTGAAACAATTATCATTTTTTTTAAATATCTGTATGTGAACAATAGCAAATGGTTCACATATTTATTATGTTTTTATTTATTACTTTTTTACTTTATTTATCCATCCCAGCCATTCCCAACCAGGGTGCCTTGAGAGGTTTAAAGAAATTCCTTAAACTGTGGCTGAACCCCCCCCCCCCCCCCATTATTTGATGATCTCTGCGTAGTTCAGACCCAGACACATGGCTCTAATGAGGTTTTTAGTTGTCTATAATGGTGTTCTACTAGCCACCACTATAAGGCGGCATTCTTTCCACTGGCCACTAATTTAAAAGGGTTTTTCCCACTCACCACCAATAAGTAGGTTTTATCAGGGGTTCCTCAAGACCTAAAAAAATTTTTTAGGGGCTCCTTAAGGATTGAAATGTTGAGAACTCTTGAAATAATCTCTCTCCAAACAGAGAAGGTGGAACAACCAATTTTAATATTACCTTTTGTATTCATCAATCTATGCTTTGTTGTTCAGTATACATGCCCACGTCTAAGCAAACTCAACTTTCTACCCCCCAACTTCCCATGTTTTCTTGCCTACCTAAAAAAGAAAGATAAACTCTCCTAAACCTGAAATCTAGGTCTTTTGCCAGTAACATTTCAGGAGGCGGGGACCACTAATTCATCACTGCAAATGTACCTATTATCATTGCTGCAAATTTCTCTTCTGGATATGAGGGGACCCCAGCATTCAACCAGTAGACACCCTAAAAAATGACCTCAACTTAGAACTAGAGCATTACATTACTGTAGCTTTAGGTGAGTAAAATATATTTTTTCTAATGGTAGTGATAAGTTTAAGGTGCAGAGGGAATCTGGAGATCAACATTAGGTACTAATATACTTTTTGTCCCTACCACTTTAAACTGCATGAAAGTTCAACCCTTTAACCTCTGTCACAAACATAGACAATCATATTTTAATGAAATAAAGTAATAGTATGGTTAGTAAACATGGCATTTGTAAAAATAAAATGATATGAAATTATTTTCAAAAGTTTGACCCAGACCTTTCTCTAACACAATGTTTCTCAACCAGGATTCCATGGAACTTTAAGGTTTCTCCAGAGGTTGCTGGGGATTCCTTGAGCAAGTTTAACACAAATTATAATTTTTTTTTTGCTATTTGTGTGACATTCATCCCACTTGACAGCAATGTCAAGGCATATTTTCTACTGGCCACCAGGTTAATGTACTGTGAGCTGTAAATATAGTAGGTGTTCCTTGAAGAAATGAAAGTTAATTCAAGCACTGTTGTAACATTTTCCAAGTATCCAAATTGGTCAAAAGACTAAAGATACGTACACACATCCAATGGTTCTCGTCCGATAAACGGCTTAGGGCTGATATTGGGCGAGAATGGGGCGTGTGTACAGCACCTGTCGTTCATTGTCCGAACGACTGTTCTGGCAGATCCATGGAAGAAGAACCAAGAACAATCGTAATGTAAGGGAAGGGGGAGAGCGCGCAGCGGGGTGCCGCTCCATCGCTCTCCCCTCTCCATAGAGCAGAACAGGATGTATGTATAGCACTCGTTCATGCATCGTGCAATCTTTTGTCCTTGGAAAGGATTGTGAAAGATCCTTTCCTACGACAATAATTGCAGGTGTGTATGCGGCTTTAGGCTGTGGATGAGAAAGAGGAGGGTAAGTCAAAGCCGCTTTTATTAAAAAATGGGTTGTGTATAATGTTGTCTGTCAAGCACAGGTCTCATGGTTCGGCTAGACTATGATGGGGTATCACAATGAATAATATCTTCAAAGTATAATGCAGAGAGATCTTCATCTATTAATATAATAACCAAGAATAAATTAAAATTTATAAAAAATATTTGTTTTTAAAACATATAAGAAATACAAACCTTTATTAAATCATGGCTTATTTTGTCAGCATTTCCTTATTTGTAGGAAGAAAACAAGGCATAAAATATGAAACCAACCAATGACTTGTTTTTTCAATTAAAAAATGATATACTCCTTGACTGGACCGTTAAAAGTCATTTTTGAGTTTATTAAGCAGTACAAAGAGAAATGTGAGAGAGAGAAACATGTAGTAACCCCTAGCCACCAATCATTCCTTACTCTTCATCAGTCTCGCACAGCCAGGATAGAAAAAAAAGATCCTGTATGATTGCTTGCTTATGGGCTAAAGGTCTTTGCTCTTTGTCTTTTAAATGAGAATGTTCATTTCTGGAATCTATATCTTTGTTGAAAAAGGGGCAATTTTTTTCTATGACAAGACCAACATAGTCATAACACAAAAAAAGTTTAGATATAGATTGTAATCTAGGAAATGCAGTTTTAGATTTTATTAGATTCCATTTGAAAATTCATCATTGTCCTTGTACTTGTTATTGTTTTAGCTGTCAAAATTGATCCCCAAACCACTCAAAGCTCAGCAAGACTTTTTGTAGAACTCCGCTAATTCTGAGATAGTGGTTCTCCATGATAAAATATTTAACACCTAGGTTCAAAAGTTCACAAATTCTTTATGGTAAAATATTTATGAATGCACTTTTCACCCCCCCCCCCCCATTAGAAGGCATTTTCTCTACTGCCAGATACAATTATGATCTGGAAATGCATATTGAGAAAAAATGTGTCTTATTCTAAATTAAAATGATAGAGTCCATATACTTCAGATTAATCTGATAAATATTTTCTAAATTAATTGTGACCTTTAAAATAAAAGCTTCTTGACAGCTATTAAACAATCTTAACTTTTTGCCAAAAGCTTGATGGTTACATAACGCTTAATTTCAAAATGATTGCAAGAAAAGCATTTAATTTATATTTATTTATATTTAGAAAGCATTGACATATTGGGTAGTGCTGTACAATAACTATTGATTTCAGCTGACAAAGGATTGTACAAATCAAGTACAAAGTCACATTACTATGTTACATGAAGGAAAAGAGAACCCATGTGGGGGAAATATAGTTGTAGCTAAATAGTGATGGTCAAGACAGAATGTTAGACTGGTATGTGAGTTTGAAGACGTATGTACTAAAAGTTTGTTTAAATGTGGTTAGAAATTAGGAGCAAGACTGATGGTAAGAGTTAACAAACTTTGTTAGTCTTTTGTAAACAAAGCACTGGAGTAGTTTGCAGGCATATGGAAGAAGAGTTCAATGTTTGAAGGCTCTGGGAAAAATACTAATTGACAGGGAAAGGATGATCAGTTCAGTCTGCAAGGGCCAAGGTAGAAGAATAGGCAGATAGTAAACCAGTGGAGATTGGGCCATTTGGACAAGTAGTGGAGGAAGGTGATGAAAAAAGAGCAATAAATTCTCTAAATCCCAGAGCGTTAAAGGAGATTATAAGGAGATGTTACAAGTGAATGGGAGGGATTTTGTGGGAGTATTGCCATCAGCGAAGATATCACATCTGACCGTGTTGATTTTAATGCAGGGTTAATGCTTAGTTTTGTACTCAAGAAAGCTGAGTACAAAGACTTCCTCCAATTTTGGAAACATCTTTGTGTAAATGATGGTGAAGGGTAAGTGGGGTCAGGAGATATGAAGGTAGTGAGGCAACTTCAATCGGAAGTCGGAATCAGAAGCTTTATAAAGGAATGCAGCAAGGGAGGTCTTCTAAGCTTATTCTGGTTTGTAAAGGTGAAAGGAATGGTCAGACATGGAGAGAATAAAGGTATTTTTGTGAAAAAGGTAAATGCTGCTCTGTCGAGGTGGGCGAGGGGGGCAGAGTTTGGGGAAGTCCAGCAAATTGTCTGGAGATGTCTATGTTTTTATTAGACCAAGAGAGCTGATGATGTTGACTGACTGGAAAGGGGGGTTCTTGGGGGTCATCCATTTAAAAGTTGAAGTTAACAAGGGTTATATTAGGCAAGACATGGGAGAAAATGTTCGGGAGCCAAGAGGCAAAATTATCCAGCATTTAGCCAAGGAGCCAATAGGTAACTTCAACTATGAGGGTTAGGGAAAAAAAAAACTTCTTAGGCACAGTGGAGAAAACAAAAATAGACCCTACACCATCATGTGTCCTGTTGCCAGGTCTGGGGTATTGAGGTGAAAGCCTCCATAGGAAATTGCATCAGCTCAAGTGAGGACGGAGGGTGAAAACCAGTTAGGAAATATTTGTAGGTAAAGGTTGTGAATGAAAGTAAGTTTGTTGCAGGCAGATCTGGTAATTCTCAGACCACAAGAGACTTGTTGAATTTTTAAAAGGGAAATAAATGAGTCTAAAATTAGACAAATTAGGATTTTTGGTAAAAGAAGAGCAGAAGAGAGAGAGAGAGAGAGAGAGAGAGAGAGAGAGAGAGAGAGAGAGACAGGAATATAAAGAAGGCTGGGTGGGTGAGATCGCACTAGAGCGAAGCAAGAAATAGGAAGGTGAATGCATTTAGTTGAGATGTTGATAAAATAAAAAGGGAAAGAATGTATAGGACGGAGAAAGGAAAGAGAATATGATACAATGTTGCAGTAATCCAGATCATACAGATCATACTACACATATAAGCAGTAACATGAATAATTTTAAATGTGCACAGGGGTAATACACACAAATTGCAGCAATCAAATGACTAATTGTTCTTCACTGTAACGAGTAGCCAAGAAATCGGATCAAAATATTGCAGCGACAAGCTTCTTTTTCTTTTGAGATGTGTAGAAGCAGCAGAATTCTGTAGCTGTTCCATTTCCTAATTCAATTCCCTGTATTAATTCACAAGTTGCACTCAATTTGGAACTGAATCAAAATCACACATGACTATCCCCAATGCCTGTGTAGAAGCGCTGCCTAGCCTGAACTGATGTGATACTCAATTACATTACATTAAGAGAGATCAGAGAAATCACATTTATGGAAGTAGTGACTAAAAACCACCAAGGCCAGTTTGACATTATAAAGTTGACTTTTCTTTTAGTTAAAAAAATAATATATATATATATATATATATATATTTAAACCACTAAGGCCAGCTTGTGTCGATTAGACTGAACCATTAGGATGTTTGATAATAAAAAGTTGACTTTTCTTTTTTCCCCAGAAAATAGGACAGGGTCTTTTATTTATTTCACCTCTGAAAATCGCATTAGAGATTATTTTTAGGGGATGTCTTTTTTTTTATTATTCAGAATTATTATTCAAGTGTTTCAATATATATTTGAATATTTACCATTTATTATGTCAAAACATCATGTGGCCAATGGAAGTATTAGAGTACCAATATTACAATGCTATAGAAAGATACCTCTGTGTTACCTGTGACCTGTCAAAATCACTGATTTTTTCAGTTATATACAAGAAGTAATGAATAACAATGGACAAAAATGATTAATGAAAAAAAAAACAGCTTCATAAGCAAACAAGTGCAACATAACAAGAAAATGTGCTGACAATTAACATATGACTTATAGAGTAACATGCAGACACAGAAACAAAACTTCCAAAGCTTTGTTGACTACAAATAGTAACCAATATAAATCTGAGTAAAAGCAAAAAAAAAATCAATCAATAAATATGCATTGCTGCTAATGAAAGAAATACTAGCAAGGTCCCTTTGAAAAGAGAATCCACCAACCTCCTATTAGTTGTAGTGTCACACCAGAGTACCGTAGGTGATTTCTTCACCCCTTTGCTCCAGTGCTTTGAAAATCTCCTGCTCTCTCCCTGCTCTCTCCTTCCTCTTGGTATCCCTCCATGTACCACGTGACCACACCCTCCGAAGAAGCCAATAGGGCTTACTTTCGGGGGAGGGCTTATATTTCACCCTTGCATGATTAGCATGCTAGGGCTTACTTTTGGGGTAGGTCTTATTTTGGGGGAAAGGGTATATATAAAAATATTTTCCCAGAATATAGAGCATGGGCTTGTTAAAACCAGGGTGTGAACTGGGGAAAGAGTCCAGGATAGTGAAGACAACTCTGCTAGAGTTGCTGTGTGTTAGTACTTTACGGGAATGGGAAGGAAGGTAATGGTTGGGCCCTATAACAGACTGCAATGTGCTACCATGGAGGAGGAAGTGGAAATAGCAGCATGTAGGCCGCAACAAATCCTCTGTGGAGTCTGTGACTTTTGCAAAGGAAAGTTGTCGTGGCTATTCATCTGTGCTGAATTGATTTATGGATTTTGAGGACTTTATACCTACCTGTGTCCTACTCAAGTAAACTGCATTTTCATTTATGAGTAAGAAAGCTGTTTGTATTTTGAAAGGGAAATAAAGAGACTTATTTGGAACCAAAAATATATATGTATATATAGAAGGTATTTTACCTAGCAAAGAATCTATATAGCTGCCCATCCAGCATGCCAGGTAGATCAGCCACCTAGGTGACCCCACTTGTCTCTACTGCAGTTACGTAACACAACTAGGTCACCTTCCCACCCTACTTTGTGTTTGGTCAATAAAGGAACAGTAATAGATGATGTTATGGGAGATGATGATCTCTCTTCTTCCAAAACTTGTCAGCACATGTGCATGCAGGACACTTGATTGGTCCCCAACACTGCCCCTCCAAGCAGAATAATGCTGTAAAATGGGGTTACAAAAGGCTTTAAAAGTCAGGTATGTTTGGCTATGTACACACCTCAGATGATTCTCAGCTGATACAAGCTATCGGGCTTGTCTCGGACGATAATCTGACATGTGTATAAAGGCTGTCCAATCCATGAACAACAGAAGATGAGCGACCGCTATGAACGTGAAGGGAGGAGAGCACAGCGGGGTGCCACTTTCTTGTTCTCAACCCTCCCCTCTGCATAGAACAGAACGGCGCTGTATGTACTTTGCTCATTCATTCCTTGTTCAGTCGTTTGTCTTTGGAAACGATTGTGAAAGTTTACTAAATACATAAAGGAATTTATTGTTGTTTTTACATCTTACTGGGGCTCAGCTTAACAAAGAAGGCAAACAGAGGAAAGTCATTTTAATGTTGAATGAATATAATGTTTTGCTTGCTTTGCAATCATCTGTTGTTTCCATGACTGCATTGTCTTATAGGTGACACATGGCTCCCTTCTATGTCACGTATTTACTGACTGCCAAGATGACAAAAGCCTCTGTTGTTGATATTGTTGACAAACTTTAACAGTCAGTGTTGTTTTCTATACCTTTATTAACCTAGAGTGAAAAAGGAAACGTGCCGGAATCTCTGCCTCGCCAATTACAGATTTGTTTTATAATTATTGCAGTGGTCCCGAGGTAACATAAAAATATAAAGTGCTGTGCTATGTGTCACCTACCATTCCATGCATTAGACATTACGCAGGGTGTTGATGCACTGTTAACGCTGATTAAACCTAATTATAGATAGAATATGTTGTTAATTGCTTTCTAAACAACAAACGCGGTTACACTCTCAGAAAGAAAACATTCCCTTTTCAATATCAGGACAAAATATAAGAATATAGAACCCCTCACCTCTCCATTTGTCCATAATATAGAGTCATAGAGAAATGAGAAATACTTGGAAACAATGCGCTGATTTAATAAAGCTCTCCAAAAAGAAACCAAGCACACATTAGGTTAAACTGCACCCCAGGTCACATCTAGAACATAAATGCATTGCAGCCCATAACAATATATAACGTATATTGCAATGGGCCTGCTTTATTAAAGCTCTCCAAGACTGGAGAAGATAGGCTTTCATTGGAGAAACTAGGTGATCCAACAAACCTGGAATGTATTTCTTAGATATTAATTTGCTATTAGTTGGGAAGTTTTCAATTTTGGACTAGATTAATTTCAGGTTTCCCAGATTTTACTGGTTCTCCCATGATAACCTATGTTCTCCAGTCTTGGGGAGCTTTAAGAAATCAGGCCCAATGTAACTGAAAAGAATGCTGCAGCAAAAAAGACCATGGAAAGTTATCATAAGATTTAAACAGATTTCACTGGTTCTGAATTCTTAAAGTACTTTGGATGCAGAAATGTTTTCACTGGTATATTTTGACCAGTGAATGAGAAAAGTTTATAGTTAAGGGTTATATAAACTTTGAACCAAGGAGTTGATAAATATTACCCATGTCGTGTCCAAACTCCACTTATGTGAACCCTCAGCATCTAAATTGGCTTTTACCATATGCAAACCCATGTGCTCTGTCTGTGTGCGCCGGTAATACATGCACACCATGTAAAAGTTGCAATGTGTGTTCATTTCATGATTATCATCATTATCATCATCCTTCTGGTTTCCACGTCCTCATTCATTTAAATGTAATGCGCTGCATTTAGCTACTCCCACGTTTAAAATATAAAATCATCATCACTTGATCCTTTCTTCTTTGATTGTGATTTAGTTATGCTCCTTACTGGTTTATTTCTCTGATGGACATGAATGCTTTCAAATCTCTGTCTAAGAACAAGGCAAATGTAAATGTTAGGGGCACATTTGAAAGAAAATGGTGATCAGTTTGTCACTTTTTTGCTACGCATTATTTTTCTGATGAATACTTTTATAATGTCAGATTTAAAAATGGGTGATCACTTATATTATGCCAATAACATAAATTCGTCATCAGAGCTTCATTTAATTACATGGAGTAATTGATTGGGAATGTTGCCTATTCACTTTTACAAAGTGGCAATTGTAAAAAATGGCACCTTAAGTGTTTGAAACAAAAATTTCTGATCCCTGATATTTTCTTCCTCCAAAATGGCAAACCTAAAGTGCTGGTCATGCTAATTGCCACTTTATAAATGTGGGGGGGATTTGCACTACCACCGGTAAATAGTAGTGATGGCCAGTTCACATATCGGGCCTGATTTATTAAAGCTCTCCAAGGCTGGAGAGAATATACTTTCATCAGTGAACCTGGGTGATCTGGCAATTCTGGAATGGATTTCTTCAAAGTCATTTGCTATTTGCTAGCAAATGTTTTGAATCCTGGACCAGATCCATTCCAGGTTTGCTGGATGACCCAGCTTCACTGATGAATGTATATGCTTTCTAGCCTTGGAGAGCTTTATTAAATCAGGCTTCTTAACTCATTCACAAAAGTAGTGATCATGCCAACTGATTACTAGTTTATGAACTAAGTGAACTCATTTATGCTGACATCTTTGAACGAGTCAAAATATTTCAGGCAAGGTCAGCACACATTTTTTTTAACTTATCAAACAGATAACATAAACATATCCAACCTCTCCTTTCTCGACATGACCACATCCCCAATAGACACATTAGAAGAAATTCTGTGGAACACCACCAAACAATGGGACTTTTTAGGCCAGCCTTAACCAAATTTAGCCAATTAGACAACACATTTTGAAATCACAAGCCTATTTTAATAAAGATCAATAAAATCAAACATAAAACATAAAAATAAAATCAATGTATAACATAGAACCTCCTATTGGGGTTTCCCCTGAGGGTACGCTCAATTTTTTCTACACACTTTGGGGAATAAATCTACTTGTTACTGTACTAGTAAATGTAATGTTAGTTTAAGAATAAAAAGTAAAAATTGCATTAATAATGCATAATAGAACATACCCCAAGGGTTCATTTTCCACAAAGGTTTAGGAAATCCTTACCACCTCACAAAAAGTACAGATGTAGGTTGCTAACCATAAAACGTTTCAAACAGAGTGGACATTATTGTGTCCAAACCTTTTTCTTTTTTTCCTCTAAATATTTGGGGCTCGTTTATTAAAACAGGGAATCAGATATTCCCTCAACATTCCTTATGGGAATCAGTTACTGCCATCAAAACACTTGGATCTGAAAACTTCTCTTGTGGGAATTTAAGATTCCCTGTTTTTTTTAAAAAAAGTTGTAGTGCAAGATGGTATTTCACAAGTGTTCTACTATGGTCATATATTCTATTGTAGACATTGGTGTCACCTTGCTTTTGGAAGCATACATGCAAAACCCAAGCTTCTTTTTTAGTGTAACTTGTATGGATTGGGGAATGTGGAGTTTGTCATAAACAGGTAGACAACCCTTTTATGTAAAGTAAAAAATTCAATTCTACCTGGCGGTAAAGACAGAATGGGAGTGCAGAACCTCCTGGAATCCTCACATAACACATCCCAGGGGGCTTCTGGCTGCTCTTCCAGCTTCTTGCAATCGGAAAAAATGGGGAAAAAAATGCCGATCTCATGAAAGCAATGTGATATTGGCACTTTTTTTCCTATATTCAGAAGCATATGTCACCTGATTTTGAGCCGTACATTGCAAGATCGGGTGACATAGACAGAAGAAGAAGACGGAGGAAGATGGCTGTGCCCAGCACAAAGGACGATGCGGGACCCAAATGAGCATGAGATCCACAGGGATTGGGGGCTCTGATAAAGTAAAGGTCAATATATATTTGTTTTTAAGTTTAGTTCTGCGCTACTGCTGAACTAAATCGACAAAACAAAGTCACCAACAAGTAGTAGTAACTGACAAAGAGATTTGCAATGTATCTTTTGTCAAAAAAAAAATCCCTAGCCCCAGTTGGTTTTTGTTAAGGCTCTACATTGTGCAACCATCCAATGTGTTGTGGTGACCATCCAATGGGCGAAGAGGATCACCATCTTCATAGAAGTTCACCGTGCAACCAGCAGCAGTGACTGCTCCTGGATCCTCCATTGCTACATTGGGGAAATATGTGCTATAACTGGCAGGTATGCACATCAGCTGAATATGGCAGAAGCTCACCACCCACCTATGAGTTTAGTTCCACTTTAAGGGGGCTGTACACTATGAGACGATTTTAATACTAAATGTCAAATTATTATGATTAAACAGTATTTATATAGCTCCAACATATTATGCAGCGCTGTACATTAAATAGGGGTTGCAAATGACAGACAGATGCAGACAGTGACACAGGAGGAGGACCCTGCCCCCAAGAGCTTACATTCTAAGAGGTAGTAAAATAAAACAAAGTAAAGAAAATTATGGGAAATCTAGGAAATTCTTGTTTGAACATTGTTTGGCAATGCCATTCTTTGTATGATCAAGCTCCACAAAATCTGAAGTCAATGTAAATCAGTGGGAACAGCAGTAAGTCAGTGGGAAATACACAGCAGGGAGTTCTTCCTGCTGGTTTACATCAATGGATGGATCATTGGATGAAGAGCAATTATGTCAGGTACATGATAGACATCTGGGAACATTGATCATTTATTTGGTTGTTCAACTTTCACCAATCTAAGGCCAATTTTCCCTAACCCCTATCTAGACCTTAACATCTTTGATTGTTTTCCCAAGCTCTGGATGAACAGATTCTTCCCATTCAAATGAAAACAGTTCAGTTTATTCTTCAGGCTTCTCTGATTGTGTTCTAGCAGAGTGTACGTTTTAGTAGGTATTCTATAAAAAGGCAGTGACTCATTAACACTTATCACACAAAGCTTGTGTTATAGGAGGAAAAGTGCAGCAGGTGACAGTGACTATAGTCAGCTTTATTAATGATCAATTAAAGCAAATCTGTCACTACATGTCAAAGGCAGAAATAAGCAAAGCGATAGGGACTGGTATTTTAGTAGCAGTACAACTAATAAAATCTACATTATATGGCATTGTAGTTCCAGCAATATTGGAAATTGTTTGCATTTCTGGTACACAATATTCATAATGTAATGTGAGTCTCGATCCAACTGATTGTGGCCCCATATTGTACCATGGAATACATTTGTAAATTCAGGACACTTGGGTTACAGGGGTTGACAGGTTTCTTGCAATGGAAGTTCAGGCCAGTGATATTGATCAGTACAGGGCAGCATAAATAAAAAGCACTAAAAGATACCAATAGTTTATGAAAATGCATTTTGAAATGCAAAAAGTGCAAAAACATAAACTTTATTCATCAGACATTAGAATACTAATTATTATAATCCAGGTACTTATTAGAAGTTTATAGCAGCTTCTCTGCATGATCTCAAAACTTGTCTAATATCAGAATCTTTCTATAATCATAAACTTTCTTTTTTTTATAATTTTGTTAAAATGCTTATGAAACATAAACAGGAGTATAGAAATTATGCACTTACCAACCGATGACATTGTAAAGAAGTAATTAGGCAGTAGAGAGCAATGGTAACGTGCAAAGTTCAGTGACCCATTTAAAATAGAAATCACAAGTTAACTGGCTCCGTGCTCCTGAAATCCAGTTGTTTTCTGTTAGTTACCAATCTTCACATTTTGGTATTTTTACAGTTTGTAGAATAAGCCGAAGAAAGTGCATTTTAGGTCAAGTAAACTTTTAGAGAAATAATACCCACCCTACTTTCCTATCCCCTTCATCTAACATGCCCCACCTTCCCTCACCTGGCTGTACACTTACCTGATTTTAAGTCTTGACCCACCTTTCTAACTACTCCTCTCAATTAATATGATCATCTCCAGAAAGTCTTCTCCCCAACGAAGGATAACAGAGGCTTGGGGAGCGAGTAAAGGGATAGGTACACCTTTCTTTTAAACCAGATTAGATCTGGAGAACTCACTAGGCTTTTCTTAGAGCATCTAATGTTATTGAAGTTAAAGGGGTGTTGAACCACAAATTAATAAATGGAAGATGGCCACACATGTTACACTTACGAATGTCAGTACCCAGTTTTGTTACAGTCTACATGAACCAGCAGATGTATGGTCTAGATTGGCCACATAGATAATAAGCAGTGGTCATTAAGTGTGGTGAGAACATCTTGGTGGTTCGCAGCTCTGGCCGGTGCGCTCCCCAGCGGGGTCAGAACGACCCTGCTGGGGGGGTGCACCAGCCAGAGCTGAGGACCATGTCTCCCGTACAGATCGCGGGCCCAGGGCAATGGGCAAAACCCGCCCACTCTCCCATTGCACTACATCCAAACTGGGCATCCACCCGTGGACTAGGAAAGTGCCTACTGTGTAGAGGGCAACACAGTTACCATTCATTATACTCATGGTCCCCAGCCACATAGCAAACATAGCAAGTCCTTTCCTTTGCTTCCTTTTTTTGTCTAAGCTGCCATGCTAATGCATAGGAGTTTAAAAGCATTGCACATAATCATGTACTTTCAATCGATATTTGCAAACACATCCAGTTGCCATACAACCAAACCAAGTGCATAAAGTCTATTGGTAACAATTGGTTTGAAGTACTGTTCTTGGTTGAATTCAGTACTCTGTAACACGTCACTGCCTCCAGCCTGATCATTGGAAGGTAATTCATCATCACCATCGTCTAATTAACTGAAAACTGTAAAGTTGACTCAGGAAACAGTAATGACAATCCAGAATGTTATAGAGAGCTCCAGCTGACCAGCTGAGTGAAGCGAGTGTTGCAGTAGTCTATGAATGGCTGGTAAAATCTGCAAAGTACCATATCTTTTTAAGAATGAACCAAAATGTATTTTTCCTTAAACTGACAATAAAAAAGAATATTGGTTTGTACTCTGGTCACACCACTAGATGGGGTAGTTTCATCATGTAAAGTGTATAACCCACTCTTTAATATTAAACTGCATGCCAACAGTTTGTTACACGCTTTACATGAAGGCACAGCTCCATCTACTGATGGCCAACCATGTACAAAATATAATTTAGGAACAAGTTACCCATCATAACCATCATAAACCCATCATAACCAAATACACAATACTTCAACTTCAAAAATGGGATAAAAATATTTACATACTGAGACTATGTGATTTTATTTTTTTCCATTTAATCTAAATGTTTTATGAATAACACACCATATATATGTATATTGGCATTTCTACTGATTTCTGTTTTGAATCTTGGCAGTTATGAGCACATTTTGCATCCTAGGTTTATACTCGAATCAATGTGGTTTTACGTTTTTTTTTTCAGGTACCAGTATGTACTTCGGTTTATATTCAGATCAATTTACATTCATGTATATACAGTAATCAACAATTTTAGTATTGTTAAACTTTATTATAAATGACCTGCATACAAACAATGACACAGAAGGAGGAGAACACCCTGCCCAAAAGAGCTTACAATCCATAAGCGTTTATTTGATTGTCTTAAGGAGAACTGTCCAACTCAGGTAAAAGGGCCAAGTTCTGCATACATTTTAGTATTTCTAACAGATAGCAGTAAATATAGTTTATATAATACCTTTGACCTATATGTGGCCCCCAAGGCCAGGAGTTGGACATCCAAGGTCCACATGCAAAGTCAAGTGCAATTAATAAAAGAAAGGTGAACTGAAGTCAGACACAGATCAGAAACAACAGATCAAGGTAAATGCCGTAATTCTCATCCTAAATAAACCGTCTATAAATATTTGTTCAATGTAGTTTAAGCTTGCTCAGCCTGACACACAAAGCTTTTCTTATCACTTATTTCTCCCACGTCTCATTGCTAGTTACCAAATTGCAGTGTATGTTACACTGAGCTAATGATCGTTTCTCAGCAATGGGACGTTCTTTCTGCATATTTTAGCTACATTAAATTAGATGGAGCAATTTTCCTGTATCTGTGCATAACAAAAAGTACCTGATACTTATTTTACAACATAAATACCATTCAGATGAGCAAGCAAGGAAAGCTGTATTCTAAGCAAATAGCACAGTTTACTTTTTTTTAAGACTTTATCTTCTTTTCTCCTAGTTATTGGCCACTTTACTCAGATAGAAACACTTTTGCAAAGTGTACCATGGCATTATGTTCTGACCAGTCTTCAGAGGCCACTTAGGGCCAACAAAGAATTTTATGCTGCAGCTCAACATTATTTCATTGACAGCAGCACCAGCCCGTCTGCAGGTTGTTCTGGCTTTGGATTATAGATGTAGTGACCACACTTTAAAAATTCACATTTTGGTTGTGGTTGTGATGACACTGGATCAGTTTGGGATTGGTGGTGATTATAGAAGAATTGTTTTTACAAGTTTTTTTTTTAGGGGGTATTTGATCTGGATGGGAAGTTCTGTCCCCATGTAATGGTTTCATGACTAGATTAAAGTATAGTAAGCTAACAATGCCAAATCTAATCAATCTTAGGACAGAATGTTTTAGATCTAGGTGTGTTTGGCTATAGATGGGCACACAGAAAGCTGGTGTTGCTTTTGTGAACCATGCAGCAATCTGCTGTAGCCATATGCAGTTATGTACAAAAAATGGTTTCTAACCCCTCCTATACACTTGAATGGGAAAAGTTGGGAATACAGTTGACCCCAAATCAGAATGCTCCAGCTTACTGCAAGTCTGAAATGGACGTGTCGGGATAGAGACCTATACCAACAATTTTACGTCAAGTTTGAGGCAAGCAATTAATTGTTTAGCTTCAACAGGCACATCCTTGGGCCCTGGTTTGCTCAGGGTGGCCTGATCATTACGTGTTGTATTTTTGTATATCACTTAATGCACATTGTATTTGATTGCTGTGTTTACATGACCTTTGTGTATGCTCAATATAGCTCGTAGATTTTTGCCCAAAAAAACCCGTCCTTGGCTTTCTTTAATATTAATTGTGTACATAACTTATGGGGTTGTCACACCTATTTATGACACTAAAGAGGAAGGTCACTATTCTTCTTTTTTAATCACCTTACTCTGGCTTCTTCCTGTGACAAATAGGCTTAGGTCACCATCCCTCCTGCAAGAACATGTAGAGTGCTACATATCAGGTCCCAGATATTGTAAGCAGTTTTTTGTATTTTACCTTATTCAATAGTATTAACAATTTGATTAGGTGATGTATTTTATGTATAGTTGCATACATTTATTATGAGGTTTTGTTCTTTTTCACTTATATGCCTATTTGTGTACAACTAAACAAATGTTTAACTAAATTAAAATGCAGTGTTGAAAATATGAACTTCAATAGAACTGATCAATTTTTACTGCAATGTAATAAGAAATAAAACAGCCATTTGTTCAGAATTTTTTTCATTTTAAATGAACACTGAGTTAGAAACAATGATGATTTCTCTCACATGGGCACGTTGGCTAGGACTCTGACCTAGCAGCAGAATGGTTTGTGTTTGAATTTTCTCCGAGACACTATGTCCTTGGAGTTTATATGTTGTCATGTGTTTGCATGGGTTTCCTCCCAGATATCAACATCATACTGATAGCTTAATTGGTTTCTTCCTAAAATTGCTCTTCGACTATGTAAGGAGAATCAGAATATGACTATGGAAGGTAAATTTTATTGTGAGTTCAGATTTGTGGAGAAGGATAGGATGAGAACTTGTTAAAGTTGTTAAAGACGTATACCAGTTTTAGTTGTCAGCTGTGTGAAACACATTAGGGAGTAACCTATGTTAAGCATACATGTAAAAAAGAAATAACTTGTGCCTCTCGACTACTGTATATGTATATCCTATTCAATAACTCCTTTACTATATATACAATTGAAACATTTTTGTTCATTCCCTAATCACCTTCTGTCACTTATTAAAAATGTTTGATACTGCCAGATCTACTTTTTGTACTTTCTTGTTCTGTACAGCAATCCTCTGTCTCTGTGGCCCTTTGTTTCTTCTCTCTCCATTGTTCCAGCGTAAACCACATCCATGTATGGCATGTTTTCTTTTACATTTCCTCATTGCAGGTCTATAAGGAGTATATGACTGGCAGCGTCTTCAGATACTCGATCCTGTGATAAATGATCAGCACCATGTTGGCACACAGTATTGTTGGGACCAGTAATATGGTGCTGACATGGAGCTGGCAGGAAACCAGAAAATTGCTGCCAGATACTTATCATCATTTTTTTTCCTGATGAGCTCCATGTTGGCACAATTGGTTACTGTGTGCCAAGAAGGAGCTAGCAGGAAATTTAACTTTAGAGCTATGATCTACTGACACCAAAAGACCAGCCTTACATCCAATTAGCATTCTTTACAATGAGTTCAACAATGGCAGCTTCTATCATCTTCAATTAAAGGTCCACTTTAAGGAGGATCTGATGAGAGAGATGATGTATTGGCAGCCTCTGGGGGATATGGCTGCATCACTGACCTGAAAGAAACATAAAGCAGAATGAAGTCAAAATACCTCTGGCCTGCTCAACATTTGAACAAAACAAAGAATAGATATGTAGGGTGCAATAAAGCATTCCTTGGGACGTTGAAGGCAATTCAAATAGTTTACAATATGCATAGAAGATAGATTGTTACATCAATACAACAGTGATCTAATATGTAATACAGTGGTTAAGATGTGTTCTTTTAAATGTACTTTGAATAAATAATGTTTTATAGTTTTAATATGATTTGTGTATATTGTAAATTATTTGAATTGCCTTAAAATTCTCAAGAACGGCTTTATTACATCCTCAATATCTTTTCTTTGTTTTGTAAAAATCAATACATTGACAAACACAATGACGAAACAATCATTGAGTGTGTGTAAGGTGACACAGATCCTACATACACTTGCTGCAGGTCACCACCAAAAAGAGTACCACATTGACATGCGCAGAATGTATTTCTGCCAGGAACTTATCTGTACTTCCATGACGAAATGTGTATGTATAGTAGAGACCTTTTATTTTGTTGTGACATTCACTAAAACTCTATGAAGTTTCTGGCAGTTACTTTTAGGACCACAGAAACAACCACTAGGAGAATGAGTGGATGGAGTTTCATACTGTCTTGTTTCTGTGTCATGATATGGTCATCATACTGTCATCATTGAAAGGAAGTCTGTTACTGGCAGAATCAGCAGGTAGAAGTAAAGATAGATTAAGAAAAGAAAACTAATGCAGCCACCATGGCTGGTAAACTACCATATTACTTTCCCCTTGCCCATTTCCACCACCAAAACACCAACCCTACCCAAAGTCCTAACTAACAGTTTTGTTTTTAGAATAATGGTTGGTATGAGTAACTTGTAGCAAAGTTGGATCAAAGTAACATTTAATTTCCCATCTCATTTTGGGGTGGTTGAGATTCATTATCCCTGCCACTCAGATACTATATTCTGTATTAAAAAGAGACAAAATCTATTTTTATTTTTGGTGCAGTGAAAACAAATCAATGCAAATAGGACATATTTTAAGGTCATAATTCCAATTTGCAATTTTAATTTGCATCTGTCATGGGCATTTAAAAGTTGACTATAAATACAAGAGGATTCTAGCAAGTCTATGATGTACTAATTATCATGTTGGATTTAGGTATGTTTGGAAAAGTCTTGTCTCTGTAGATGACACGGTTCTAACAATGACAAGATAATTGGTCAATTTTCCAGTAAAAGCAGTACAGACCACAAACCAAGAGCTTTGTTATTCATTGGGTGCCATCAGAGCCACATGAAATGGAGACTGACTGGAGGAATTTACTTTCAAGGTAAATATATTTACTGTCACGGTACTGCGGGGCAGGACGGTGGACCCTCTGTGTCACTAGCTCAGTTGGCACAGATGTGCACAGGGCGCAGAGTCTAAGCAGCTGCCCGGTCTTCACCAGAGCCTCTAGAGGTGAGGATGTTAGTCTGTGGGCAACTGTCAGGTTGCGGCCCCCGTGCACGCTGAGGCAGGTGACTGCTGACAGACAGAAACTGCTGACAGTGGTGCCAAAGGAAAATCCAAGCGAGTAGTCAGAGGAGACCAAAGGTCAGGGCAGGCAGCGAACAAGAGTAGTCAGGAAACAAGCCGGGGTCAGTACATGAAGAATCTGGAGCAGGAGAAACAAACAATAGGAACCTGGAAGCAGAGCCAAAGGAACTCCTTGTTCAGGCAACTTCTGTTGCCAGATCACTTCCTTAACCACCCTAGTGGTAATCCAGGGTCACACTTGGGGTTACTTTAACCTAAAAAAAACACACTTACCTTGCTCCGTCGCTGTTCTCCTCATCCCCGTCCTACTCGTTCTCCACGTCCTACTCGTCCCCACAGGTCATGGGGACACTTCCTGCTCTTCCGATCCCCAGTCGCTAACCGCAGAGCCGGGATCGACGGGGTTTCCTGTGACGTCGGTGGGGCCAGGAGTTAGCGCCAGGAAAATCAAAATCACTTTGCATTGGATTCAATACAAAATAGCTGTATTGAGTCCAATACAAGGAGATATTCATATAATATATATATATAGCAGCTGACAGAGAATCACCTGACTTGGAACAGGAAGTAAACAGAGTGTTGGATCCAGAGGCAGAGATGGTGCTGGCAGCAGGGTGCTGCAAGGAAGGTGAGCAAGAAGGAGGCACAGATACCCTGGACCTGCAGGGATCTGTGACATTTTCAAGCGAATGTTTTTTAAATGAGAACTTAGAGAAGACTCAACCTGCCTCATAAAGAGGTATGTTTTTTGCCATAGCCAACAAAAATGCACAGGCAGAGCATACTTGGCATGGTTATGGCACACACCTTTTTGTAGGAGGCCTGCAATGAAGACAGGTCCAGGAACCTGTAACTGCTCTATGCACTGAAACCATCAACTTCACTGCCAACATAACGACAGTCTTCTGGGTCCACGCTGATACTCTTTGGCCATTGGATTGCGACTGATGATGAAACAAGGATTTATGTTTCTGCTGGCACTTTGCTCTATAAGCAGCTGTTACCACTCCGCCTGCAGGTCATCTGTTCAGCAGCCTGCAGCATCCTCAGCTTCCCTTTATCTGTGCAATGATATACCTTTTTAAGTATCCCCTGCACTTTCTCTGAGGCTGCGCTCAGCTTAAGAGTATTTCAGGAAATGCGAGCAGCCAATGAGCAGAGTAGTTCCTGGTTCCAACCTTGTCCTGCTATTGGCTGCTAGTTCCCCGATTCCAGGCTCTGATTGTTGGATCCTCAGTTCACTTCCTGCCTCTCTGCCAGCCAGTTGTTTGTTTGTTTGGACTCTTTGTTTGGCCTTGGCCTGTTACCTGACTCTGCTTTGTCTGCTGCCTGTCCTGACCTCAGCCTGTTACCTGACCTTGTCTTGCCTGTCCTGACCTCGGCCTGTTACCTTACCTTACCTTGCCTGCCCTGACCTCAGCCTGTTACCTGACCTTGTCTTGCCTGCCACCTGTCCTGTTTTCAGCCTGTTACCTGACCTTGTCTTGCCTGTCCTGACCTCGGCCTGTTACCTTACCTTACCTTACCTTGCCTTGCCTTGCCTGCCCCGACCTCGTCCTGTTACCTGACCTTGTCTTGCCTGCCACCTGTCCTTACCTCAGCTTGTTACCTTGCCTGCTGCCTGTCCTGGCCTTGGCCTGTTACCTGACCATTGCCTTGTTAGCCTTCTGCTCTGTCCATCAGTCTTCCTGGACTCTACCTCTAGCTGTCATCTGAGTACCTGTTCTGTGCTGTCCCTACACCAGAGCCCTCTGTCCCACTTGCCCCTGGTGGGGGGAGCCTGGGGGCTGCAACCTGGTGTTCTCCCAGCAAAGCAGTCCGGTGGCCATTAGGGTCACTGGCCCATCATCCCTTGCGGGGTGCTCTGATGAAGACCGTAAAACACTTAGACTCCGCTCCCCAGGTAATCATACGTCACCTGCCAGGGGGTGCAGCCCTAACATGGCACCAGCTTCATGTAAAATAGTTTGTGCCCAGTGAATTCACAATGCAGGACTACTTGTTCTGCATTGTAGTGATGACATCACCTTTTTTTAAAAAAAACGCTAGCGGACTAGTGGAGGAGCATAAAATTAGGTAAATGAGGAAAGCAGTTTTTACAGATGGCTTAGGCAAAGGCATTACCTTCTGCAGTGTGTGAGCGGTGTGTTGGGGGGGGGGGGGTCAGTTTTGCATTCCACCTGCAGTTAAATTACATACAAATGCTAGAAATTTGTTCTTGGAGATAAAACGCTTGTGATAATGTATCATCCATCGCCAACATCACCCACTGATCTGTTCTGCTTGATCATTAAAGGACTGCTGCTGTTTCATATGGGTGAGGATATAGCCATCCCATCCACCCTCACCATGGGGTGAACAGAGCTGTCTTTGGAAAGGTTCAAACATGCAGAAGAGTAAAGGGATCCCTAGATGCTCCTGGTTGGTGAAACCTTGCCAAAGGCTCGATCTCATAAAGAATTAGCAGCTGCAGGTTTAGCAATGGGCAGTAGTGATTGTGGGCAGCAGTGAGTGGTTCTGTACCAATCATTCTCTATGGGGCTGCTGCAGTTAGAAGCTATTTGTAGCATCTTCCCTTGGTGCAGCAGTAACCACAACTTCAATGCCAGTCTAAACATATACTTATTATAACTGGATTCTTTATTTCAGAGATCGTTTTTTTTTTTAGCATTTGTGCCAGCATTCAGAACAAAAACAATAACACCTATCTATTCATTATGAAGGTCTTCTGCTCACAGAAGATGAATGGTTTGCAAAGTCTATAGTGTATTTTAGGTCTAGAGTTTGAATTTTTTTGCTCACAGAAATAAATGGAAGCATGAACGGGTTAATACGTTTCTTACATTTGTGTGTGAACTTTCCTTATGCAATG
This sequence comes from Pyxicephalus adspersus, assembly GCF_032062135.1. NCBI lineage: Eukaryota > Metazoa > Chordata > Amphibia > Anura > Pyxicephalidae > Pyxicephalus > Pyxicephalus adspersus. The sequence continues at coordinate 21,435,778 of NC_092867.1, read as the reverse complement.
AACTTTGTATCTATGGAAGGTGAGACATAGCCCATTATAAGCAACGTGCAATTGATTTGTGCTGCTAATATCTTCTCAGAGGATTTTAAAGAACACAATTTGCTACAGGCCTAAAGTTACTTATTAAGAAAAAAAATGTCACCTTTCACCTGAGGGAGCCAAACCTGAGAAATAATAGCGGCTTTGATGACATTTAAACATTTATTTACTTTTTTGTTTTGAAGGGAACATTTCATGAGAGCAATTAATCTGATTTAATAAAGCTCATTAAGACTGGAGAAGATAGACTATCATGGGTGAAGCTGGGTGATTCAGCGAACCTGAAATGGACTTGATCCAGGATTTAAACATTTGCTAAATCACCCAGGTTCTCCCATGATCTCCTATGTCTGTTTCTCCATTCTTGGAGGCCCAATCTGTAGGCTGCCACTGCTGAGCTTCTACAAACAATGGTTGTCTAGATATCAAGTGAATAGATAGGGATTGCCTTTTTGGTGAAAATTAAGGTGGAATAAACATTATAAATGAAAAACTGTTAGCAGGCAGCTCTATATTGTAGAAGGGACAGGCTATGTAATAAAATAAACTTACCATCTTAACCTCAATCTTCTGCTGAATGTCATTTCAGCCTGGCCAATCCCCTAAAACCAAAATCTGGCTGGGAGAGGATTTACTTTTTCTTGGTGGCTTGTATACAGTTTGTGGAGCATCATTATAATCATACATATGTGTTATAATCATTATAATCCTCTTGGATTGTAAACTCTTTTGGGTAGGGCCCTCTCCACCTGTGTCACTGACTGTATCTGTCTGTCATCTGCAACCCCTTTCTAATGTACAGCGCTGTGTGATATCTTGGCACTATATAAATACAGAATATTAATATTACATAGATTTTTATTTGTATAGAAACACTCTGGCACAATCATTGTACAACATTTGTATGGAATGTAAGATTGAAAATCAAGATTGATCAAAAAGCCATTTGAGATAATCTTTCTAAATGCCAAACAGTCTTTATATTGCTCTATCTCTTCCACTTTTTAAGAAGTCTTGGGATCTATTAACCATATTCCAAACAGACATCCAATATATAAAAATATAAATATTGTTAGTTTACAATGCACTCTTTGTCTCAAGTCACAACAATTGACTTCCTAATTGGGAGAACAGGAATGTTACCTTTTTCATCCAACACGCTTCATTAGCCAGGACTTCCTCAAGGGCTCCTCCAGGTCTGTACAAAGGCACATAGAGGTTTGTTGGATTAGACAGGTTCTTCCATGATAGTTCAAAAGACCAGTGCTTATGTCAAGAATTTTCTAACTTACTTAGCGTTGATTGACTCCCCTAAAAGTCTATTCTGAGCATTCACTACTCTTTCAGTAAAAAAATACTTTGAATTTGTGTTCTCGTGTGTCTATTTGTTCAACATGCTAGGGTTCCAAAATAATAGGAAACTTTAAACGTAAGGCAACCTGTAATTCCAATACAGATTTTGGCTAGAAAAACATTCAGCCTGTCTTTGCCTACCTCTTGCACCATGCATTGCAATGATGGCCCACATTGGTGGACAAAGGAGGACGGAGCAAAGAATGGGCTCTGATGGTAAAATCAGTATTTGTACAACATAGCACTTATAGATTTGGGCAGCTTGCAATTGCATTCTAGTGGCTGCAGAGGCAAATATATTCTCCAGCATCTATAATGTTAGTTCTACATATTCCAGTTTTTTCAATTGCTGCCAAATAAAGGACACATTTATTTAAATCTTTTTCCTCATTGGAATTCCAATCTGAATGTGCTTGACAATTGTATGTCCTACAAACTCAATTAAGAGAAGCTGTCACCCCTTTGGATATTTTGAAGTGATATAAACAAAAGGAAGGGGTGCCATTTCATTATTTCAAACATGACAGTCAGATATTTTTTTGCTTTTCTCTTTTTTCCCTTTGTATCAAATATTGCTTTGCAGCAGTAAATAAGCATAGAATTGATGTATGGTTTTCTCTAATGTTATTTCTTAAGCGAACCGGAACAATAAAATGAAGTGGTGCCGTGGGAAACAAAGGAATCGTTTGTTATCGCTCCAGCGGTGGCTTTGACGAAAATGTCACATTTTTTTCCTTTTCTTCTTTGCCAATATTTAGGAAGCACCTTCATCTAAATACGTGCCTCAATGCATTTGCAAACTCTTTCAAGGACAAAGACACAGTTATATTAGCACTGAACTATTCATTAGTGAAACAATAAACGGAATGGAATAGAAAGACCATAATAAAATGATTTTTTTTAACCAGATCCACTATTGCTGAAATCCCAGTTTTGTCCTTTGTTCTCCTTTAATAATGAAGAGCTCCTCTATTCAATGAAAGAATGTGTTTGGGGGGTAAAAGGGGAATGAAATTTGGAGGAACCCCATATCTTTCTTCCCTGATCATGATAGTGATCAGAATAAGTCTGTGTAATAAGCATCAGCACATCTGATTATCGATTAAACAGAAGCCTATGACAGGGTAACAGCACATGAGTACAAGTCGCAGATAGATAATAGAGTGTTGTCACCCTATACCAGGAAGTGCCTTAATCATGTGTCATGTCATCATCAAGACATCATATCATGTATCATAAACATGTGTAACTCTCCAAACCTATTACAGAATCCTTATATTATTCATTCACATATACAGCCCAGCTGCACTGCACGGACATCAGAGACAAGAGTTGGTCGCATATCTCACTATTTGATTCGACAGCTATTCGATTGAATAGGGAGATAGTGTTCGCGTGATCGAATGCCGAATTCGAACACCATTGAAGTCAATGGCGAGTTATTTTTAGGGACTATTAATCATATTGCTCTTGCAGCCCTTTACTAGTTGTATGTGTTCTTGGATAGAGTTTCTCTATCCAAGAACACAGGGAGTCCTGTGTTCTTGGATAGAGAAACTTTGTTACCACTTTGACACGACTTTGTTACCACTTTGTATTGTGGGATTCAATTATTCTTTCTGTGGAAAATACACAGGAATATGTATTTATTGATTTGAAGTACATATAATTAAAAGTGTGTGTATATCTTTTGTAAAGTGTTGGGTGTGCTACACATTTTATAATTTATGCACTTTTGAGGTTTCCTTTTATGAGAGAGTACAGCAAATGATTTTGATTTAAATTTAACATATATGCTCAAATATATACCAATCTACCTATTTACCTATTTTTCTTGCAAAAACAGGAAAATTACATTGTCTCAAGTATAAACCCAGAGCACAAGATGCGGTGGCCATTACTGCTCTAATTTAAAACACTGATCAGCAGAAATGTCAATAACATTAATGTGAATAAATATTAATATATCAATATTGACAGTGTGCTATTTTTAAAACATTTATTTAAGAGACAAAAAAAAGTACTTCACATGGGTTCAGTCTGTAAATCTTTTTTTTCTTTTTTACAGGTTGAAGTATTTTGCATTTTTGAATCGGTCATGATGGTTCACTTTCTCCTAAATTATCTTTTATGCATTACGGCTGGCCCACCAGTGTATGGCATTGTGTCATGCATGTAGTGTAGCGGGGTGTCATTTAAGTGTATATATTATTATAAATTAAACTGCATGGCTAGAGTTTGTTACACACCTTACATAGGGACTTAGCACCATTTGCTGTTGTGACCTAAGTTTCACAATACATTATTTTTTTCATGAAATTTTCAGGCTAAAAAAATCATGATTTATATTTGAGTATATACGGTAGATTTTTTGAATAGCAGTATTAGAAGTGCAACATTTACATTTTTGTGTGCATTTGTAAGTGCTCTGCATGTAAACAAGACAAAATAGCACATATTATTGAGGTTATACAAGCATGACAATATTAGTGCACACCATATGCACTGAACTTTAAATTTTTGATTGTATTTCGTAAGCTGTTTTTCTTTTCTATTGCTGTTTTTGATTTGCACTCTGTTTCAGTCCCAGAAGATTTGATATGATGACTACATTGTACGGAAGCAAGCAAAAGTCATCCATTCCAGAACAAGTGGGAAAGAGACCTGCCGGGGCAAGTAATAAGGTAAGTATTGCATAGTATAGTGTTAACATTGCTCAGTTTTCATTTAAACCTATTGCAGGCTGCATGGTAGTGTGATACTTCCCCCACCTCCAAGATTGTAAGCTCTTCAGGACAGGGTCCTCTCCTCCTCCTGTGTAACTGTCTGTATCTGTATTTATTGTACAGCATTGTTGCCGCTATATAAATCCTGTTTAATAATAATATTGTGTAAACCAGCAAAAAAGGACTGACAACGATAAGGAAGGCATCTTCTCTACATACCTGATTGATTCTGTTATGTCTGTGAAACAGATGTTAACTGACTCCTATGTCATTGTGTAAACAAATTAAAAAAAAAATTTGGAAAGTAGAAAATATTTTATGGTCTGTATAGGCATAATGAGGTAAAATCATAAAAACTACTATTAAGCTATTTAAGGTGATAAAACATTGAACATGATGCCTTCAAAAGATTTGAAGAACAATTCTAATCATTTATAATAAAGAATTCTAATCTAAATTCTAATTCTAATCATAATATAAAGAATTTGATTTGTGTTTTTGTGACTGGCCATAGATTTGACGTTTGGCATCTGTTACCTTTGCAAAAGACCATCAAACACACTTTTGTCACATATTGGTGGTCGCTGATTTGTATGCCAAACTTTCCAACTTTCTTTTTAGTGATTTTTACACCCCCTAGAACCCATTCAAGAAAAATTAGCACAGCATATGTGTGGCTACATTAAATAACTTACAATCACTAGATTATTGATAAAGGCATATTGTCTTGAGTCTTTTTTTTCATTGGTGTACTCCAAGAACTATTATTAGGATTAAAAGTTACCATTAAGTGTAGGTTAAGAAAAGTTCTTATATGTGCATTTATTATTCCTAGTGATTCTGCCACTACCACCTAACGACCCCTTCAGTCATTGCAGTTGACCACAATGTTTGGTCACAGGCTCCACCACTCTGATTTAAATTAATAGGAGTGGTTTATAACCATTTTGTACACGTGTTTGCAGATATGGTGGATCACAGAGCGAATCCCTAACGTTACAAGCCGCTTTTGGTCTCATAATTGCTATTCTTCCTCTGGAGGAAAAGACACATTAACCTGAGGTGCAGTTTGCCGCACCAGGGCATAAAGCAGCTAAGCTCTTAAGAGCGGCCAAAAAGGTGGAAATTGCAAGTTTGAAAGAGGCCAAACCTGGATTACAGAACACCTTCCTCTATCCTGTTCTCCATAATCCACAGACAGAACTTGCAACAATTTAAGTGACAACAGAGAAGAAAGGGCAAAGCACAATGGATGCTATAAGCACACAAGATTTCAGGCAGGAATTGCATGTATAACAATTGTACTGATCCATATAAATGCTTTCTCATGTAGTTGTGTTATGATGTGGTTCTTACTCCAGAGGAAGAAGAGCAACCGCTTAACAGAAACAACGTCGCTTCCAGAGAGCGGCCCTGCAACGCAAATGCAAACGCATGCAAGAACTTGCACAAAGTAGTTGCCATCTGTTCCTATATAGTTGAATAGGAGTGGCTGGAGTACCATTTAAACTTAATTAAAATCTAAATTGCAATTCTGACATTGCGTTACTCCAACACTTCAAGATGACGTGCTCCCGTTTAAAAAAAAAAAAAAAACTTGCAATGAATTGTAATGAGCAGGACAGAGAAGGCGGCAGTCTTATATTGAGCTATACTGGCATAATGTGAACACCACTGATCTAAAACATACAGTACAAACCAATTCTTTAGGGATTGTAGTCTAGGCTCAGATATAAATCTTACCTAAACTCAGAACTTTTACTTTGCATAGGGTAGACAACCCTTTTATTCAAAGTAAAAATTTTGTTTGTGTTTTTTTTAAGTGCAATACCCTTTTTCTGCGGCAACGCCCCCTAATTCCCACCTAGGTGATCAAGAATGAATGCAAGTGCAGATCCTCTTGGTATACCTACTAGCGGATGGAGCAAGCAAGAAAATTAAGTTCGATTTTTTGGTGAATCAGGCCTTTCTCGCTTACCAAAATTGTAAGCGAGAACGGCCTGATTCGCCGAGAGGTTGAGCTCTCGCTGAACTGGAGGATTTCCAGGGCTGCAACATGCAGCCCTGGAGATCCGCTGTGATCCCCGGGCACCTCAGGTTAATTAACCTCTAGTGCCCCGGGGATCGCACACTGTAACAAATGTATCATTTGTAAGAGATACTTATATTACAATGTCAGGAGGTTCTCCTTTGCCCGGGGATCGTGTGAACAGGAGGATTTTCAGGGCTGCATCATGCAGCCCTGGAAATCCTCTACGATCCCCGGGCACTAGAGGCTAACAACCTCCAGTGCTCCACGGATCGCAAACAGGAGGGTTCCCAGGGCAGAATGCAGCTCTGGGAATCCTCCTGTTTTCATTTCCTATTCCTTTGGCATTCTCGCTTATCCATAATACCTACATCACGTATCCCGATAGGCTGCTCCTTCTGCGCATGCCCAAGCATGAAGAAGCCCTTTCATAAATAGGAAAAAAAATTGCTGATCCCATGCATGCTCAGTGAGATCAGTAAGTTATTACCCAATCTACGTCACCTGATCTCGCGCCTGCACAATGCAAGATTGGGTGACGTTGGAAGAAAAACCTGGAAGAAGAGAAGATGATGGCACTTGGAGCTGCCCCTGTGCCAGGCTGAAGACAGAAACCAGGACAACGTTGGGCCCGATTGAAGAAAACCCCCCGATGGATAGGCTGATCTGTGGGATTGATAGGTAAGTGTGTTTTTATTGTTTTGGGTTAGTTTTGGGTTTTACTTCCGCTTTAAGCAATGGCTCTATCGGTAATGCCCTTCTTACAGCAAGTAGACCTTGTAATAGGGGCAAAGTGCTTGAAGTGGCCACCACGAATGGCAACTACATTGCCTTGAGAATGGGACAGACGTTTATTATATCCTTGTTCAGCTACTTCCTATGATGAGTGACAACTGTCTACTAATTTTGCTTCTGTTTTGTCACCCTATAAATCTCACAATGATGACGGAGAATACAATTAACTATTCCAACACACACTGCACAAATCTGGTTCACAGATTTCACCTTTTAAGAAGCCGGTCTGAAATGATATGTAGCCGAAACTAGATGAAGTGCATGCAAGTCCAGAGGACGTCACTGAGATATAACAAAAGATGGAAAAAATAATGAAAACAGTATTATAATTTAGCTTTAATCATTTTTAACATTATTAGTGTACATTAAACTGATATTCCATTTTGGAAAACTTGCTGGTCAGTTTAAACCGTAAGTTTAGGAAATCTCCAGCAGAGAGTGATTTAGGTTCTCAGCTCAACCACCTGCTGTGACAATTACATGAGGGCAGAGGATGTCTTGTTCTCTCTATTAGTATCACAATAAAGAGCTTTGCAAATATCAGGTTTCTGAATTGATCTTTTGTGATTGTTTCCAGTGACAAGGGAATTGAATGAGCACTGTACACACAGCACTGCTCTGTTCTATGGAGAGGGTTCGATGAGTGAGTGGAACCCTGCACAGCAAAGTACAGCGGTCACCCCCCACCTAAATGATGTTGGGTAGGGCTGTACACATGCTAGATTTTCACCAGAAACAATAGTAATTGTTTTGTCTCAAGCAACAATAAATCTATTGTGTGTGCGTAAGACATAGAACACAGAACAAGGCTTTGCAACAAACCTGAAAGAATCAGGGCGTAATACAGCCCAGCAGCATCAACCTAAACTAGAACTCCCTGCCATGCACTCTAGCTATCCCTATTCTTGCTGCTTCTCACAATGGGTTAACCACACATTCCATTCCTCTCTAGAAGAACAATCATTTACAGAGAACGAGAAAGGGAAAAAAAAAGGACAATTTTAACTTCATTTTTCCAAGGCAGTCACTTAACAAAGAAACATAATCAAAGCTTGGAGCAGCCTGACACAGAAAAATGCTCCATTTTATATTTCAAGTGCCCCCTTTTACTTTTAAATTGCAGCAGGATGACTTTTATATTACAGGTGTCTTTTTTTATATACCTTGTATTACAGGTGCATAGTTCTGGATTACAGGTCTGCTTTACAATGCCTATATAATACAAGATCATACCCATGAAGTTCCCATATTACTTTGTAGTCCAGCAGAGGTCTCTTCTTTATTCATTGCTATGAAGTCAGACTGATGAATATGATGTTTCTTTTCTTTTTTTCTTTCTAAATCACTGGCTTAGCCCTGAATAATACATTGCCCACACCTGCAGGGCACTGAGCATCCTGCTACCTAGAGCATGCCTAGGCACCAGCTGGTTAACTATCTTATGGCCAATAAGAGAGCAATGTGGATTGTCCAATAGGAAGCTGGTACCTTCTCCATCCAGGCTCTGCATCCCAACTCCAGCTGAACTGGTTAACAGCTTCAATTGTCCTGGTAAAACATCAGCAGCTGAGTGTTTGCTGTGATGCTGCTGCCACTTTGTTTTCTATGAGGCTTTCAAGGAGCAGAGGAGGAGATTATGAATTTGGATGGGAAAGCAAGTGAACTGGATGCTGCTTGTGATTTTTGTATTATTATTCCACTCAGATCTGTCTTTTTTCCTTCCTTATATTTACTCTCTTCTCCCAGTCTGGTCACTGGGGCTGATTAATTAATCATGAGCAGGCTGCTGTTAATACATTTATCTGGAGCAGACTGTGCCATAGGCTTCAGCAGTGGGTGAGATCCAGGCTGTGCAGGACTTCTTCTCTTCTCATCCCTTGTCATTGGAAAGCTGGAGGGGACTTCATACAGTTCAGCTCAGATACCTCTACATGGCTCATCAAGAGGTACTGTACTGCACTTTATTACTTTTCTATGGAAAGTGGAATGCTACCCAGGTGTGATGGGTGACCATGAAGCTCCACTTTTGCTCCAAGCTTTGTAAATCTGATGCTCACTTTTCTTGTACCAGGCTTATTTCACAGTAATGTGCCAAGTGCAGCAACACTATTTATAAAGAGGTGTTAGAAGCTCAGGGCATTGTTATATGTCATTATAAAGTAAGGAATTGTCAGTCTGATGAAAGTACATGTCCCCCTGAGGTTCAGAGCCTCCCAAGGCTTACCAATGTAAGAAAAGGTTTGATGATGGGCACAAATTGGGATGATTGTGTCATACTTCTAATACAAGGAAATAGAATTTGTTCTACAAAATGTGGATTGTGCTGTTAACAGCTTGCATTAGGCTCAGCTAGTTCTATAATAAGCCTGTGCTACATTGCACTTAATGTGTTGCACCTGTGGAGCAGAGTTACCCTTTTGTATGATCATTCAGCTACAGATTCTGTTTATCTTATTACTGTTCAGAGAAGATTAAAATGCAAATACACAGGCTTCTCTATCTCTGAGAGTCCAGGGGACCTGCTACAAAATCTATGCATAGTTTGTATAGTGCTTATGAGTTCATTTAAACCAGTGGTCTGTACTTTAATTCAGACTGGAATTTAAATGCTGGCACTGCATGAGTTAAAGTTCACCTTTTTTTTTTTTTTGCACAGGTGAGCTAGGGCAAGGGGTTTGCTTCTAACTTTCTCTGAAGTTGAGGTCATGGCTGCATTCATGTAAGGAGTATCCCATCTTAATACAGCTTCTAAAGATCCTTCTTTTATTTTTCAAGGAGAAAATTTATACGGCATATAAAGTAGATCCTATAGGATCCCATACCTCCAGGCAGGCTGAGAAACTAGAGGCAGCCTACATTATGTGTATACTGCTACCTATTAAGAAGAATTTGAAATGGGGGTCAGCGTATTTATCTAGTAGTTTGTTTTATATATATATATATATATATATATATATATATGTATGTAAGGGTATTGTAACTATGTTGGCACACTTGCAATTACAGATCATTTGAGTACTGTATTCAATGCTATTTTTAATTGTAGAATCAGTTCATTTTTACGAAGTGATTTTGGCGGTTATATCTCTTCTTCTAGATCCAAGTAACACAGGAGACCTCCAAATGCAATAAAAGTATGGCTTACCCTACTCAACTGTGTTTCGCCCTGACCCCAAATCAGAAAGAGACCAATAGTAACTCCCCAATTTCCACCCAATAACTTTTGCTGGAGTTGTGGCTTTATCTGAGTTACATTTCATGGATATTAAACCATTGTAAACGTCAAGGCTAATCTGGCAATTATCTTTGCTGCTGGGAGATTTAACTCTTGGCAATGTACTCATTAGCAAAGCAGTTGAATCACTTTGCTACTAATGAGATAATGGGCAGTAAGTGGTTAAATCACTCAGCAGCAAGGAGATCTAATAGGCAGGGTAGCCCTATTCTAATATTATTATCTGAGTGCTCTATAAAGATGGAGGAGTTAAGCTAGTTAATATGGGTACCCTGGCATTTTTGCTATTTGTGCTGTTACTTAATAAAGATTTGCAGTATCAGGAGTAAACACATCATCTCCCTGGGTGGCACAAATACTTTAATACATCAATAGCAGTATATAGTTCATTAGTTGTTCAGCACAGGAGCTGTGCACCCCAGAGCTTTCACCCACCTGTGCTGCCAAAGAAAAACTGCCCAGTTTGACGCGTTGTGTTTAATGTGCTACAACAAGAATGTTTCTGTAACCTCTCAGTCTTTCCTCATTATGTGCCACAAACTGGAGCAGATCTTTTCTCCTCCGCAGCAAGAAACTGAATTGGCTGTCTGTGGCATTATGGGATAAAAGCAGGTCAGTACAACAGGGCATCGCTTGTATATGAAAGCAGCATGGCAAATGGGTGAGCTGCCTGTCTCTGTAATGTATTACGCAGCATTTCAGCTTGTCGCTCGCTCACTCTGTCGACCGGTTTGAAGCCAATCCTGATGTATGGCATTAATGAGTTACCAGTGGCAGCACGTCAGTGATTGCAGGGCACAGGGGATGTAAAAAAAAGATTGGCATCTAACCAGGCAAAAGTTGGAAGGAAATGCCACTCATCTCCTATTTATGTCAAAAGGAATGCTAAGTTGGGGGTGGGTTATGCAGACGTAGGCGGCTATTGCTGAACCCTTGCTGTGAAAATGCTAGCTGCCTGAATTTCATATTACCATAGTTTGTGTCATTTACCAAAAACAAGTAGGCAGAGCATTCATTCCTGTTAACTCCGACTTTGTTGACTGCATAATTGTTCCAGGTCAACTGTCCAGGCTGAGCATGTCCAGAATGATATGGCAGAATAACTTTTGCCGGTATATGTTGGCCTTTTTGGGCATCCAAGTGAATGCAACATGCACTGTTCAGGCAGCTTGAAGTAACTACATAAGTGAATGAATGTCCCAAGTGAACATGGTGGAGGAATCTACATTGGTTGTTCTGAGCCTGCTCTCTGTATTTCAAAATATGTTCCATTGCAGGGACGCTCAGACAGTTGGGGAACAAACTGATCAGAGGTGCCTTGACACAGCAGTGTGACTTCAACTTGTGTTTGCAAACGTATGCAGCTAAAATCTGGGATAATTAAGTTTGGCTAGCTTTAAAGTGTGCTTCCCCTATGTATTTTTATATATTGTTCTGTCCATGTGCGTATTTCAGAGTTTCCATTGCTGAATACTCAGCAACAATAGCACACCTTTCTTTATTTTTTGAGTAATGCACATAAATCAAAAGGGTTAAACAAACATAAAATACCAATCTTCCATTTTACAAAAACATGAATATCATAGAAAGCAAGAAAAGGGTGAGGAGGAACATAGAGGGAGGGGGATACAACAGTTAGCAGAGGTTTTACATTCACCTGTTAGAAGTGATTACTAAAAGCTATCATTGCAGACCTCTCCTCTATGAATGGTTTGATTCCTGGTATCAGTTTACAGCTATGGACCTTTCATTGATATCCCTGATCTGCATACTTGTTACAGGTTAGTGGCCCCAAGAATACAGATGCTAGGAAATCAGCCCAACAGCCAGGCTAACATATCCGAAACGGGACTCCAAACCATGTCCCCCACCCCCCCATCCAACACCTCTCATGGTTTATTTGGTGGACCCCTGGTGTCTCCCATCTTCTTTTCTTTGTGTCCCATCCCAGCTGTGTCTAGTCTGGAAAACACAAGTAGAATTTTGTGCTGAGCCGACCAATATTTCAATCCGTAATTGATCGATCGGTAATTCTTAAACTCTGCACACATACCAGAATATGCCCATCTGATTATCTTTCTATAGAGAAAGCAATTATAATTCTGATCAGCGATCCCATCATTCATATACCTAATACAAGTTGTGTACTTTCAATAAATGTTTACTAACATGACCCATCTTTCTATAACTGATTGGAACACAACAGCATTTTCTCTAACAATCAAATCAGAAGTGAGAGTCTGCCTTGTGTACTAGAACTAAGACATTCAGATCCACAAAACCCACAGAATAAAATAACACAGTGTAACAATGGGGGACAAGGATACATATACAAAAAAACACAACTTATAGTAATATTTTATGATTTCATGACTTGTTCATGTTTTGTTTTTGGTATTGGAAGTCTTAAAACATGGTGGGTAACTGCAATAAAACGCAAATGCTGCAATGTATAAAGATGGCTGGCTTGATTATTTTATACTTTTCAGTAAAAGGTGCTTGTTGTCTGACCACTGACACATGTACTGGATGTATATAGTTTGCCCTTTAAGTGGACATCTACTATCTATCACACGCCTGATGAAGTGCCATATCCTTAATCTAGCCATGCATGGGAAGATGGCTATCTAAGAGTGGCCATACACTGCACCATGGATGCTCAAACAGATAAGCAATTAATATCTCCCTGATATTGGTTGTATACCTGTCATAAATGCCGTGCACCTACCCATCAGTCTGATCGAGCACCCTGCACCTACCTCTGACAAGTTATTATAAATTAGCAGGGAGCACATCTAAAAGCAAGTAGTCAATTGGAACACTCCTTGCTGTTTACAGGTTGGATTTGTATGGGTAGGGAGCACTCCCTGCTGACTTCATCAGTGTAGAGGAGTGGATGGATCAGCACTCCATAGGACAAATACCGGGCATTCCCAATCAATAATGAGTATAGATAAAATGTTGATGCTTTCATTAAATCTAATAGAATAGATAGAATCCATAGAAGGGTTTTGATTTGTCTTGGTATGGCCCCACTGAGGCTTGTTCCATTCAATGTTTGTAAATAATATATCATGATATTTTACATATTTTATATCAGTGTATTTAAATAAAAATGAATCTTTTATTTGTTTTGATCTGTTAAGCTATGTACACATGTCAGATCACTGCCACTGGAAATGATATTTCATAATTTGACATATGACACACAACACTGCTCTGTTCTATGCAGAGGGAAGGGGGAGGAAGAACAAGCAGCAAGCACCTTGTTGTGATCTCCTCTCTAGGAATGCACAGCAGCCTTTCCCACTTGGTCATTCATCAATTAGCCATAGCTGATTTATAAACTATGTTGGGGGACCTTTGTACACATGTCAGATTTTCACCCAAGACACGCACAGTCATTTGTCTTGGGAGGAAAATATGCCTTTGCTGCACTTGCAAGCAGTGTAATTACCCATGCAAAGTTCATTGATGTGGACGTTATGTACTCTGATGAACTGCAGAATTGATGCCACAAAACATCAAACAAATTGCCTTGTTGTTGTGTTGGGACTGCCTTGGCCAACACTACTGCTGTGGGTGAGCTCTTTGCCAAAGCCATCCACATGCTAGGTTGGAGCCACTGTACTTTTTTGTAGGTAACCCCCAGCTCTCTGGGTATCCATATAAATTAAATATTTTTGTATGTGCTATACATTTATAGAACAGATAGAGAATTATTTAGAAATAAAACTGTCCCCAAACTGTTATTTTTTTCTTTCTTTCCATTACTTTACAATGATTCCAGTAGAACTAGTGACTCACAGTTGGACAATACCAGTGCCTCCAAAATTTGTTCTTGTGGCTCCGATTTCTGGCTTATGTCACACAAGGTGAATGATACAGTATGCAGTATTTTGTGGCAAATCATCGTTCTGCTTTTTTGGTGTCTTTTCACAAAAGTAAATATTTGCATTGGACATCATACAGTCTACTGTCAGACACATGTTCTCCAGTTCACAAACATCAGAGTTATGAATAACTGACAACCCTAGAATATTGAATATTTCAATCATCGACCTAAACATGTCCATTTTTATTGTTTTTCAGTGTTCTGTGTGCTGCATTTGCAAATATTTAATGCCCAACTTGGGATTTCCTGCCCAGGCTATACATGGCACAGCAACTATTGTCCTAGTTGAGTTGAAGCAATACCCAGTGTCACTTACCTGTCATGTATCAGAGCCTATATTACCCATTGGCAATGGGGGGCAAAATTCATTAAGAGGTACAACAGGCATCTACAAATTGTGTGCTCCTAAGAAGGTTTTTGGTCAACTTGTAAATCTGTCACAAACCTTGGCAATTCACATTTCAACATCCTGCAATTTTATATATTGCCTCATATATACAAATCGGAAGCTGACTTGTTCTAACCAACGAGAAGATGGGCCCACCGTGTAACTTCAAACTGAATTAAAGTTACTTATTTAGTATCACATGATTAGGTAGGTCAAGCAGTGTGTACATAATAACTGGCTCATGCAGCTCCCACGCCTTAACTTTTTTGGGAATAGGCAGAAGTGCCTACTCCTATTTTGCAAAGAATTCTTTGGTGGTCCATGGCTCTGGCCGGTCCGCCCCCCCCACGGGGTCAGGGGAATGACTGGTCAGAGCTGCGGACCATGTCGTCCATTTGGAATTCCAGGCTCAGGGCGGGAGGGGGGAATTGTCTCTCTGAACACAACCTGCCCACTCTCCAATAGCAGGCTCAGACCTGCGATGGGAGAGTGGGAGAGTTCTGGTATCATGACGTCACTATGGGGGAAGTTTCTTCCCCTTTGAGTGACACATAGGCAGGGGTGTACTGGGGCAGGCATGTTTACATAACAATGATGCGCATGCGCGCTCGCTATGGATAGTTACGTGCCCCCTCTTCTTCTTTTTTTATGACTACCCCTGGTTGTAAACTTCTTTGTCAAGTTTTACATTGGTCGGCATTCCCAGGAAGAGGCATAAAGGGATCTAGGTAAGTAAAAATTGATCCTACTTGCAATGGGAAAGAGTACAGAATGTGGAAGTTGCAATGTATGTAGTGCAGGGGTCAGGTATATGAAACCTACAACATGTTGGGGTCAGGAGTGTGTAAAATACATAGTGCATGGTTTAAATAAGTAACGAACATGAAAGGCACAAGAGCACGTACAGTTTACCACTTTCCCATTATTATTGAAACACAGCCGTAACCCAATGTGTACACATATATTATGTATAAGAAGCAATGCCTGTAGAGAAACATATGGAACCCTGTTCACCAGGCAAGTGTGCCAATGCTGCTGCAGCCTATGAACCCCCACCCTGGGATTTCCGGGTTCATAGGGGCGGTGGTTACATCAAAAGGCTGTATAACACTTTACATTGTAGTTGGAAATAAACTGAGAATATTTAGAGCTTACATAGACCTGTTATATTACAAGACGTTTGCTTGATATAAATACATTTGGTGTTATACAAAAGAAGGCACACACAGAAGAAAGTGTGATGTTAACTTTAGAATTCTTTGATTTATTGGGCTGCATTGACAATTCACTGTCACTATATTGATTAAACTGATCGCTACAATTCCAGAACCGCTTGTGGTGGTGACAGTTATTCAATAAAACTGTGAAAAAACACAAACAAAACAGTCACTTTTTCCTGGATAGGGATTAATTGTTTCTATTTAGATAGAAGAGGAAATAATTAAAAAAAATTAAAAAATTAAACTAAATATTAGGAACTGTAAGTAACAAAAATGTATTTTTGATGATTCAATGTTTCTTTCCTTATGTGAAACTCAGGATTGTGGTGTATTTTTCCCATACCCTTTAGACCAATAACAAGCACAAGACCCTGAAATGAATTATGTGTATTGTGATGTTTGTTGAGTAATTTCTGGTAAATGGCACCCAAACTTACCTACAATCTAGTTGCAATGCAATGCAAACCGCATGTGGAACATCTGTGCTTTGTGGAACACTCCAAAATAAAAGTTAAGTTAGAACAGTAAGTTATTGATCAGGGGTCGGCAAACTTCGGCCTTTAGGCCAGATACGGCCTAGCCGGTAGTTCACTCCGGCCTAACGCCCCCTGGCTGATCGGATCGGCCAGGGGGTGTTAGGAACTACCTGAGCTGGGGCCCTGGAGCCTCCGGAGCTACAGTGCTGCACCCCTGCAGTTGCTCTCCTATTTACCACGGCCGGCATTGATATTCTGCCGCCGCGGTAAATAGGGAAAGCTCCCTGAAGGTAAATCCCTCTCCTCGGCAATGCATACAGAGGAGAGGGATTTCACTTCAGGGGGTGTTCCCTGGTGGTGGGCAGAGCCATTAGGGCAGGTCCGGCCAATGTGCTCCGGCCCACCCCAAAAATGGCCTAGTGGCCATAAAACTTTGCCGACCCCAGCTATAGATATAAAATTTTAGGGGTAATGTGTGGCCAATTTTTACTTACATCCCCTTTTTTTACAGAAAAACCTGTATTGAGTAGGAATCAGAGTTTTGATGACAAGTTGTCATGCCATATCAATGGTTTTAGTGGTTCAATGACCCAGAATCAAATCAGTTCATTTACCTCTGACGCGATCTTGGTTCAAGGTTTATGACTCTGAAAGCATTTAAAATGCTGGATAAGCATGACCATAAGGCATCTAGCATTTTTCGATGAAACGTCATCAATGGTGGTCAACGTATTTCAGCCAATGTAGGTTTCCTTACCACCATCATGGATTGCTGGTTCATCAAAACTTTTTGGAAAAAAGGTATTAATGTTTCAAGAAGTAAGACTTTGAACCAAGTAAAAGCCACAAACTGGTTTTGGTGGAATATGTTGGTCATATACAAAGAATCACATTTTTGATTTAAATAATTGTCAATGTGAATGCCTTATGTTCCATTAATTCATGATTCTTGTGTTTGAGCAGATGGTGTCAGTATAATGCAAATATTAGAGTGAGGAGTAAAGGAACACTTGACAAATTTTCTTTATACAATAGACATAACTTGCACCAGGCTTGTTGTTGCACAAATGACATATTTTCCTGCATATGTACTGTCAAGTTTGCTTTGCTTTCAACTATACCAAGAACAGATGGAATTGTTTTAATCACATTTACAAGTAAGTTTAACACATCCAAGATTTAACAAGTGTGGCTTTTTTAAATTGCTGTAAGGGCTGTCTTCTGGTGCACGATTCCCAGCTAAACATAATTGATTAAAGGCTCAAGGTGACCCAGATGCCTGCAAAGAGCCTAGCATGCTGTGATGCTTTGTATTGGGTCAGGAAACTTTCCTTTCTCTCTTCTTAAACATAGTTTTTATTAAAATTATGCATGTCCCTTAGTTCTTTTTTTTTTTTTTTTTTTTTTTTGCTGATGATGTTATTTAAATTTGTTTTAAATTGGTTATGTAGACATGAAAGAAAATATATTCCCAGTATAATACCATATTAGTAACAATATGGTGGCTCTCGGGTCTTAAGTTTAAAAGGAGTTTTGTTTTGTGTACGTTTCCCTTAAACTAAACTAAAACTAAAAAAAAAAACAAAACAAAAAACCCTGGCTCCTGGTGACATTTTTTTTTTAGCACTGTACGGCACATTTATCATGTAATGTAGAGCTTGCCTCTGTGTCTGGAGATGCCACACACAGCTACCGGAGACAATATATAACTAATAATAAAAATAATAACTCTGCACATGCGCAGGAATTATAACACCAGTGTCTGTCCAATGTCTGAAGAGGATTTCCATACTATTGGAAGAATGCCATGCTCTTGGTAGTTCTTCATGGTGGCAAAGATAACGGCTTTCTCTGATGCAATGAGGGCAGCTGCATGCAGGTCTGTGCCATAACTGATAAGTATTCAATGGCACAAGCTCACCACCCACCAATGCGTATAGTTCCTCTTTATGCTTCTCTAATTTCCTTCCATATCCCAAAAACATAGTAGTAGGGTAAATAGTTAAGGCAAAAGTAGGCTTCAGACTATATAAGTGACATTGTGGGCTCTTTTGTTGGATAGTTAATGACCCATAAATGCTGTGGAACAGGGTGGTGCCATATGAACAACTGATCATTTGAATCATGCAATTTTTCTAGAATTAAGTGGTATACCTGTATTTCCTTTTTATTTTTTGCTGCCTCTGTCCCATTCACGAGGTTCTCTCTCACTACTTGTATGGTCACAGAGACAAGCTGTAAGGGCAAACCTCACATAAAGGGATAGTCGGACATCAATGGAATCCTAGGTTCTTTGGCTAGAGCTTCACCTCACTCAAGTAATCATTCAAGTTGTGTATGTAATCTCCTAGCAGATGGCTTTCACTGAGTTCTTACCTGTCTATACTTGTCAATTATAACAGATTCAGAGAGAAACAACAAAGTGCATATTACAGAAGAAGGAGACATTGAAGGGTCCCAAAGGAAACCTATGGAGTATAGGCTGGAGTAGGATCCTAGTTGATGCTCTAATTAAGCTGAACTTCAGGCAGTCAGTACTGTACATAGTTATAGATTATTTAAAATCATGTATTTTTACTTACAGTTAAATATCTTAATGTGTTCTGTTTCCCCCTGCACTTCAACACTTCGCCAGGGATTTCCAACAACGTAAGCTCATTAGTTTCTATTACACTTCAGAGTTGTAATGCGCCTGGGCACACAAACCACAGCCAACTCCAAGAATTCTTTTATCAAGCTTTATTGTGTCGTCATAAAACAAGGCAAAGGTCATTCACAGAAGATCAGTCTGATAAGCGTGGTACATATGGATAAGGCAAAGGCAGTTCAGGAACAATCCTAGGTCAGGGCAGGCAGCAGGCAAGAGGGGTCACAAACAATCCAAGGTCAGGGCAGGCGGAGTTCAGGCAGAATCGGATATCAGACGGGGTTGCTATTGGTAATGACACAACGGGTTAATATATAATATGAACCAACCCAGAGAACGCACCCAAGCACACTGTACACAGAGAGGCTTATAGCGGGTAATGGTGTTCAGGACAGGTTCTCCTTAAATGGCCAGAGTGCCCAATTACCTTGCACCACCTGGCGCCATTTGATTGGAGGATGACTGAATTCAAACTACTATGTCCCGCGGCGAGGCACTTGAATGCCTTGCCCCCCAGGGGGGTACAAGAGGAACGAGTGGTAGCGCGCGCACCTCTTCCCACAGCACCCCTGGGACGTGCCTTACTTTGCACGTCGGCAGGAGTGCTGAGAACAAGGACATCTCTGTTCACGTCTATAGGGATGCCACCTGGCTGAACAGTAGTTCGTCCAGAAGGGATCAAGAACGGATCCCTCTGTTGGCAGAGAGAGATGTGCTGCGAGCAGGGCAGCAGCCTCGGCCACACTGCCTGCTGCAGCAGCGTCTCCCTTGCCGGCTGTGATCCCCAAGGACGCTGCGGGCTTGCTGGACAGGCAAGTTCCTTACAAGAGTCCTGTCCAATAATCATGACAATCTTCTCAAAGAGAACACACAATTTGTGACATCATTAGAGTATTTTTCCTCTTCATTGTCCAATCACAGGTTAAGATGCATCTTAGGCCAGGCTGTATTGCTCGGTTGCAGTTTCCTTTGCCACAAGACTGGCTGTACAAAAATTTCCTTCTAAGCAATGCTACCTGCTGGACTGTTGTATTGTTCTGATGGCTTTATAATGTTCATTTTCTAGCAAGATCAATTAAACATAGCTACTAATGGTTGCATTTGAAGATAATATGTTACTATACACGTTTAGAGGAAATATGGCTTCCACTCCTAAATCCCATTTAGGCTTTATTTAAAGTACATGTGGTATATTGTGCCACACAGGAACATCAAACATTGCATAGACGTGTGATGGTGTCATTATATGTGATGTAGTGCACTGCTATAATACACTTCCGCATGCATTTCTGTGCACTGCCTCATTAATTAGCCCTGATTTAGTAAAGCTCTCCAAAGTTGGAGAAGATATACTTTTATCAGTGAAGCTGGGTGATCCAGCTAACCTGAAACTGATTTTTTTGAAAGTGATTAGCTAGTAAATGTTTTGAATCCTAGAACAAATCCATTCTAGGTTTGCTGGATCACCCAGCTTCACTGATGAAAGTGTATCCCCTCTAGCCTTGGAGAGATTTAATAAAACAGGGCCAATGTAATAAAGGTTTGCATTGCAATGAACATCAACACAGGTGTGGTGCAGTTTAATACACAGCAAAGCTCATTCCTATAGTGTGAATGAGGATGGCTAAAAAAATGGTATATGACTATAGCACAGTGTTCTTTCCATAAACTTTTAAGCTTGGTGGAATGAAGCTGTAGGCAGGTAGTGGTCCTATACTGTGACCTAATTTTTCAGTAACCCCCCAAAACAGCTGTGTGGTTACTAAAAAGTGCTGGGTGGTACACCTGGCTAAAAGGGGCCGGGGGGAACACTGATGGTAGGAGCCTTGGATAGTAAACCCCTCTTGAGGAACAATAAGTGACATGACTATGGGCATTGTAAAGCACTGTGTTATAGATCAGCACTGTACAAGTAGTTATTAAAAAAAATCCCTTTTCCCATGGGCTCCAGCTTCTTCTTTCCCCTGCAGTCATATTCCTTGGTAATCTCCATCTTGGATGGTATTGGGTTTACACAAGTTTGATGATCATCAAACTATCACCTCGTCGATTGCAATTGGTTGCTCTGGCCTCAACGCTACTTCTTCGGAGGTCACATGTTCCCTCATCATTAGGTATGGTACAGCAAACCCAACAGTAATAAAACTGCAAAGGAGCAGAGGCAAGCTAATTATAGATGGGTTGGAGGGTTTTAAAGAGACTCCATCACTGTGCCCCGTATAGGCTAGTGTTGGTTGAAAATCTCACTATTCGATCGAATAGGGGGATATTGTTCGAGTGATCGAACGTCGAATTTGAACACCATTAAA